>NC_069503.1:223823264-223983264 GCF_027579735.1 Bombina bombina | reverse complement strand
TTTAAAAATATCAGCCAATTTTTTTAGTGTTAGGTTTTTTTTATTTTTGGGGGGTTGGTGGTTTGGGGGTTTACTGTTAGGGGTCAATTTGTATTTTTGAGGTAAAAGAGCTGATCACTTGAGGGCAATGCCCTACAAAAGGCCCTTTTAAGGGCTATTGGTAGTTTAGTCTTAGATTAGGGGTGTTTTTATTTGGGGGGGCATTTTTATAGGAGTATTAGATTAGGTTTAATTTTTTATTTTTGATAATTTGGTTTATTTTTTTCTGTAATTTTAGACTTTTTAATTTTTTGTAATTTTAGATTTATTTATTTTAATTTAATCTTAGTTTTTTTTATTTATTTATTTTAATTTAATCTTAGTTTTTTAAAGTAATGTTAGGATTTTTTATTTTAATTGTAACTTAGTATTTTTTTATTTTATGTATTTGTGGTTAATTTAGGGAGTGTTAGGTTAGGGGTCTTAGTGATTAGATTAGTTATTTGCGTTGCGGGGGGATGGCGGATTAGTAGCTAATAGTTTAATTAGGTTTAATGCGTTGTGGGGGGATGGTGGATTAGGGGTTAATAGTTTTAATAGGTACTTTGCGATGTGGGGAATGGTGGTTTAGAGGTTAATACATTTTATTGTTAGTTGCGATGTTGGGGGATGGTGGTTTAGGGGTTATTAACTTTAATAGATACTTATGGTGATATGGTGATTAGGGGTTAATACATTTATTAGTTATTATAACAGCGTAGTGTAAGGTTTAGTTACCATAGTAACCTATTAATTTTCAAGAAATCTGGAATCGGGTGGAAGCGTTAACACAAAGCTAACTTACACCTATCCTTTCCAATGGAAACCTGGTATAAAAATGGAGCCGTAAATTAATTAATTAAATTAGCTGACGGCAACTTCGGTAGCATACGGCTCAATGGAAACAAACCCATTATTGGTAGATATTCTGATTTGGGACATTCATTGCTTCTATTATAATAGTATTATTATATTATATCTTCTATCTTTCTAGCCAATGTTTCTTTGATTAATCTCAATTGTCTGATAGCGACTTCATACTAATGCTTATTGGCTGACAGACACTTCCTTCTAATGCTGGTTGGCTGAAAGACACTTTATACTAATTTTGGTTGGCTGATAGACACTTACTATTAAAGGGACATTAAACATAAGGGCTATATTGTAAGTTGAGCGCAAAATATCGCTTTTGCGAAAGCAATATTTGCGCTCAACTGTAATGCTTGTGGGATATTACACTATCAGATCGAACTCAGCCAGTAGTCTTCTTAGCCCAGTGTTGAGTCGGAATGATAGGGAATATCCCAGAGCAGAGAAAGTCCACAAGATGAGGTAAGCGGCACTCACCACAGGCAGGGAATACTTCGGCACCAATATGCATGGAATCAGAGCAGTCCAAGGGTAAACCACTAGAATGGTCAGGTAGGCAGGGCTTGGCAACAGTAAAGCAGTCCAATGGTAAACCTATAGAATGGTCAGACAGGCATGGTTTTGCAATGGTAAAGCAGTCCAAGGGTAAACTACTAGAATGTTCAGGGAGGCAGAGTTCAGCAGCAGTATATCAATCCAGCAATTTAGGGGTTAACAGGCAGAGTGGTCAGACAACCAGAGTTCAGCAGCAGCGTATAAATCCAGCAATTTAGGGGTTAACAGGCAGAGTGGTCAGACAAGCAGAGTTCAGCAGCAGTATATCAATCCAGCAATTTAGGATTTAACAGACAGAGTGGCCAGACAAGCAGAGTTCAGCAGCAGTATATCAACAATAAGGCAATCAGAGAATAACGATCTATCACACTCAGGAGCACACAAAGTAACACCTATACTTGGGCAGTAATAGATAGTTTCTGAGCAACTTACATAGGCGCAGGATTCGCGCCACAGGATTCCGGACCGGCATCACAGAGAGGAGTGTGCAGCGATGACGTAAGCACTGCATGCATTCAGACCCAACACAGCCCCTGACAACGAGCAGGGAAGGAGACGCCATGCCCCTAGCAACAGTTAGAGCGGCGCAGCGTGACATAGCCCCCCTCTCAAGGGTTCCCTCCGGGAACCAAAGTTCGCTTTAATAGATGAGCAACATGGAATCTGGAGACCAAAGATGGAGCATGTACATCATGGGCCGGGACCCAGAAACGATCCGCCACAGAATAACCCTTCCAATGTACAAGATACTGCAGTTGTCTGAACCTGTATCTGGAGTCCAGGATCTTAGCAACCTCATATTCAGGGTCACCATTGACCAGGAGCAGAGGAGAAGGAGCTCTGAGATGGGTATATCTATTTCTGATGTAAGGCTTCAGTAGAGAGATGTGGAAGACTAGTTGTATGCATAGGGTTTTGGGCAAAGCCACTTTGTAGGCAACAGGAGACAGTCCTTTCAGGACTTTGTAAGGACAAATAAACCTAGGCCCTAGTTTGTGACATGGTTGACGTAGACGAATATGTCGAGTAGAGACCCAAACACGTTCACCTACCGAGATGGCACGTACAGAGGCTCTATGATGATCAGCAAACTTCTTGTATCTAGAGACAGCTAAACGTAGCTGAGAGAGAATACATCGTCAATGAGTGGTGAGTTCAGTAACGTGAAGGTCTGCAGCAGGAACCCCAGTGGACTGAGCAGAAATTTGGAAGACATGAGGTTGATACCCTGCTGCAGCTTGAAATGGAGAAAATCGTAGAGAAGAGTGCCAGCTCGGCTAGGGGCAGCAAGTCAGACCAATTGGCATGGAGAGAACTGACAAAGACTCTAAGGTAGGCCTCGAGATCCTGGTTTACTCTATCAGTTAGTCCATTGGTTTGAGGATGGTAGCCAGAAGACAACGAAACAGTGGTTCCAATCAACTTGCAAAAGGCTCTCCAAAAGGAAGAGATGAATTGTGGACCTCTGTTGGAAACAATATTCACAGAAATGCCATGAAGTCATATCACATGCAAGAGAAAAAGAGAAGATAATTCCTGGGCTGAAGGTAGTTTCGTTAAGGGTACAAAATGAGCCAGTCTGGAGAACCGATCCACCACAACCCAGATAACTGTATGGGATCAGAAGGTGGGAGGTCCACAATGCAGTCCATAGTTATGTGTGTCCGTGGTTGTTTGAGAATGGACAATGGTTAGAGCAAGCCAGGAGGCAAGGATCTGGGAGTTTTGTTGGCAGCACAAGTTGTGCAGGCTTTCACAAAATCCTGAGCATCAGACTTTATAGTAGGCCAGTATACATGTTGGGAAAGATGCTTAAAAGTCCTTGTCAAACCAGGATGCCCTGAGAGTTTACTATCATGAACCCAGGATAGCACAAGGGGGCATGGGCTCAGAGGTACAAAGAGGATATCGGAGGCCACGGAGGCTCTAGGAGGTTTACTAGACTGGGCACGTTGCAGTCTTTGCAGAAGGGTGGTATTTAGTTGAGCAACCACAAAGGAGGGAGGTATGATGTGTTCAATAGGAGCTTCAGAGGAATCACTTGAGTGAGGGAACTGATGGGAAAGGGCATCCACCTTTTTGTTCTTGGTCCAAGGAAGATAAGAGACCACAAAGTTAAAATGGGAAAAGAAGAAGGCCCATCTGGCCTGTCGAGGATTGAGTCGATGAGCAGTCTCTAGGTAAGTCATATTCTTGTGGTCAGTGAGAATCTGAATAGCATTGACGGTACCCTCTAACCAATGACGCCATTCATTTAAAGCCATCTAAATGGCTAAGAGTTCAAGATTACCCACATCATAATTCCTCTCTGCAGGAGTAAAGCGTTTATAGAAAAAGGCTACAGAGTGTGAATTGGAAGTCAAAGGATCCCTTTGGGTAAGAACTGCTCCAGCCCCTATCTCAGAGACATCAACCTCTAAAGTGAACTGTAGGTCAGTATCAGGATGGTGGAGCACAGGAGCAGATCAGAAAGCCATTTTCAGTCAAGAGAAGGCATTTATGGATTCGGGAGACCAATGTTTACAGTCTTTGTTCTGTTTAGTCAATTCAGTGAGTGGAGCGACTGTTTGAGAAAAGTTCTTTATAAACTTGCGGTAATAATTGGAGAACCCCAAGAATCTCTGTAATTCCTTTAATGAAGTAGGTTGATGCCATTCTAAAACTTTGGTGAGTAAAGCAGGATCCATGGCAAGACCCTCCTTCGAGATGACATAAACAAGGACATGGATCTGAACTTGATAAAACTCAAATTTTTCTTGCTTGGCTACCAAAGAATTGTCTCTGAGACATTGAAGTACCTGTTTCATGTGTTTATGATGCTCCTCCAAAGTGGAAGAGAAAACAAGGATGTCATTCAGATAGGAGATGACAGTGCGGTTGAGGAGGTCATGGAAGACATTGTTGACAAATGCCTGGAAGACTGCAGGGGCGTTACGCAGCCCAAAGGGCATTACAAGGTATTCTTAATGCCCTGATCTTGTGTTTGAAGCGGCCTTCCATTTGTGGCCTGGGAAGATACGAATCAGATTGTATGCCCCACGTAAGACTAGCTTGGTGAAGAAGCGAGCATCCTGGAGTGAGTCATAGAGTCCGGTGATCAAAGGAATAGGATAGCGATTCTTGATAGTTATGTTGTTCGATAGTTCGATGCAGGGTCTGAGTCCACCATCCTTCCTACTGATGAAAAAGAAAGCCTGCCCCACCAGGAGAGGAGGAAGGGCAAATTAAACCTTTAACTAGGTTCTCTTGGATGTACTCTTCCATGGATTTGGTTTCAGCTTTGGAGAGCAGATAAGTCCTCCCTTTAGGAAGTGGGGCTCCGGGAAAGAGGTCGATTTTGCAGTCATAAGGACGGTGGGGTGCCAGCACGTGGGCTGCTTTTTTCACATCTGCGAAGTCCGCATAAACTGAGGGAAGGTTTGGAGGAGTCTGTATACTGGCTATGGGGATGCAGAACAGAGGAGTGACTTTACCAAAGCAGGAGTGGAAACAGGAGGTACCCCAGGATGGCAGTTGTCCTTCAGCCCAGTCAAACTGTGAATTGTGTATCTGAAGCCAAGGAAGACCAAGGATGACTGGCTGTGCTGGGGAATGAATGACCTTGAACTGCAGCTGTTCGGTATGAAGGACTCCCACAGTCAGGATCAGGGGTGCTGACTAAAAATGGATTAACCCTGAACCAAGGGGGTGCCATCCAGGGTAGTTATTTTGAGACAATGTCTTCTCTACAGAAGAGGCAAGCCAGCATGAATCATAAAACAGTGATCCAGAAAGTTTGCAGCTGCCCCTGAATCAATGAAGTCTTGAGTGTGGACAGTATTCTGAAGGAAGGTAGGGGTAACAGGTAACAGAATCCGAGAGGATTGAGGGGATTTAGTAGAGATCATGCTTAGAGGTACCCCAGTGTTATCCACTAAGCATTGGCTTTTCCTGGCCGAATGTCTAAATTCTTTAGTTGGTGGGTGTTAGATCCACAATAAAAGCAAAGTCTCAATCTCCTTCTTCTCTGTCTTTCAAACTCTGAGGGTTTGAAGGAGGAGAGATCCATGGGTTCCTCCACTGGGGTAACTGGAGCTGTTGAAGGGGTAGAGGATACTGCAGAAACCGGATGAATAGAAGGACGGGAGGGAAGGATTCTCTAAATTCTGTCTCTCTCGGCTTGTCTCTCCTGGAAGCGAGAGTCCAGACTGATACAAAGTGTTATAAAGTCACCCAAAGAGGAAGGAATATCACGATAAGTGAGTTCATCTTTGATGCGTTCATGCAGACCCCTCCTAAAGGCTGCCTTGAGAGCACTGCCATCCCAAGTGGTTTCAAGTGCCAAGGTGCGAAACACGATGGTGAATTGTGCCACAGTTCTTTTGCCCTGGCACAGATCCAGGAGAGAAAATTATGCAGCAGAAGTACGGCCAGAAGTCCCAAACACAGAAGAAAATGCAGAAATAAAGCATCAGCATCATGCAGGAGTGGAGCGTTCTGTTCCAAAAGGGGAGAGACCCAGGCTGGGCCTTGCATTTGAGTAAGGAAATGATAAAGGTGACCCTTGATTGGTGAGACTGAAAGGTGTGAGGATTGTTGCGGAAGTGCAGCCTGCACTAGTTAAGAAAACCCCTACATTCAATAGTACCTTCATATTTGTCAGGCAATGGTATCCAGGGAATGCTTCCAGAAGCAGGGGAAGAAGCCTCAGTACTAGGAGCAGAGACTGGCGGTACAACAACAGGAGCGGTATTGCTTGCTGCAACTAGAGAGTTGAGCGGTTATAGCCTCTAGTTTGGAATCCACACTCTGCAACTGTGTGGTATGGGTTCCCAACATCTGTCCTTGAAGATAATCTGCTCTTGCTACCTGATTTGGCTCCATGGCCCAAGTATAATGTAATGCTTGTGGGATATTCCACTATCAGACTGAACTCGGACAGTAGTCTTCTTATCCCGTCGTCAAGCCGGAATGATAGGGAATATCCCAGAGCAGAGAAACTTCGCAAGATGAGGTAAGTGGCACTCACCACAGGCAGGATAGTCTTCGGCGGCAACAGGCAGGAAATCAGAGAAAAGCAGTTCAAAGTTAAACCACTAGAATGGTCCAGCAAGCAGGGTTTGACAAGGGTAAAGCAGTCCAGAGATAAACCACTAGGATGGTCGAGCAGGCAGGGCTTGGCAACAGAGAGGCAATCCAGAGCAATATGGGTTAATCAAGCAGAGTAGTGACACGGGCAGAGTTCAGTAATAGAATATCAATCCAGCAGTTTAGGGATTAACAGGCAGAGGGGTCAGACAAGCAGAGTTCAGCAGCAGTAAATCAATTCAGCAGTTTAGGAGTTAACAGGCAGATTGGTCAGACAAGCAGAGTTCAGCAGCAGTAAATCAATCCAGCAGTTTAGGTGTTAACAGGCAAGGTGGTCAGACAAGCAGAGGTCAGCAACAATATAACAGTCCAGCAAACAGCAATAATAACACCCAGGAGAACACTAAGTAACACCTATACTTGAGCAGTGATAAGTAGCAAGTGAGTAACTTACATAGGCACGCAGTAAGCGTGAGGCGATAACGTCATCACCGCATGCAGAGAGGAGCCGACTTCCCCCTAGGCAACGAGCAGAACAGCAGGCGCCGCGTCCCTAGCAACAACTAGGGCGGCGCAGCGCGACACAGTCATGTTATTTTCCTATTCAGTTTAAGTAAGTTCTATGAAATCTCATGAGATCACAGCAAAGGCAAAGCTTTACCCCAGCACTGCTGATGCTGATTGGCTATTGTTTTTGTCTGTTTTCAACTTGCAGCTAGACATTAGCTGAAGTAAAACTATTTACACAGCACTTACTCTGGTGAGCGGAAGACATTTTGAGGTAAAATATATTTCTTTTTTACACAGAGATGCTCAGGTGAAATTTTTTTAATTAACTTTTTTCATAGTACTTTTTTGTTAAAACTGTTTTTCTTGATTTTTCATCATGTGAAATAAAATGCTATGGGCAGGTCCTGTTTTATGAATAAACCTTAATCATTAGTTAGCTTATCATTAGATACAATAATCATAAGGTACTTCATTATTTTTTTATGCTCATTGTAGGACAGATGTAGTGTTACGTCTTATTAATTAAACTAGATACCCTTATTTCAAATGATGGTTCTTGTGTATTAGAGGTAATATTTATTGGTGCTAGGTTCTTTATTAAGGCACCTGCACTATACTACCTTACATGAGTAGCTTGTTAGGTTAAGTCAATCTTGTATTATCTCACTGAACATAAAAGTGTAAAGGGGGAAAGTTATTGTCTGCACACAAGTGGTCTCCTGCCCTTATATATCATGAACCCTGTTTTTGAGTCTGCAACACATGCAGTTGTTTGGAGGATGGTTTAACATGATAAACTTGTATTTTATTAGAAATTAGATCAAAGGTCCAGTGCATAGTCCATACCCTGTACAAACAAATCCATTTGCTATTAGAATTATTAACTTGAACACATTTAACATGATATTTTCATGCATTTGTTTTTGCATTGCGTCATTGCTGTTCTTTCAAACTCTCAAGATTTTTATTGTACCATTCCTTTAACATTTCATGATGTATATGAGCTTGACATTTAAATCTTTAATACATTTTTTAAATGTTCTTGCATTATTTTAACAGGTTTGTTCATGAAAACAATGCTTGTAGTATTAATACATCTACAGTCTGCATGTAGTAATTTCAGAAGCCGGAAGGTGAGAGAATTACTGCTCTTTGATGTCATCAAAATATTTTCCGCCCTCTGGGCAACTCTTGCAGAAACTACTTAACCAGACAAACTCAGACAAGATATTATTTATAGATAGAACCAAGACACCTCAATTAGTTTTGTTTTCCAAAAATTAATTTGACTTCAAAAAGTTATAAATGTACTGTATATTTATAAGAATCTTCAGTAGGGCTCTCCAAAATCATATATCAGCCTATGGCAGGGTTATAACACAATATATTTAATAATAATCCTTTAAAAATATCAACCCTCAATCAATATACATCTACTAGAAACCATTAAATTAATATAAATATCTGAATTATTTTATTTAGTTAATATCTATGAGCATATTGGAATATATTTGTAATACCAGGATATGAAACAATATAATACACGTTAAAAACAACTATTAAGATATGCTATACTTCTTATAAAGCTTATAACAGTTTACCTTTAAAACTAGCCTGACTTACAATGGCCTTTCATTCAATTAACACAATCGCCTAGATTTAGAGTTTTGTCTGTAACGACCCGCGTAGCTAACGCTATTTTTTTTTCACGCACCTTTTAAATACCGCTGGTATTTAGAGTTCACAGAATGGCTGCGTTAGGCTCCAAAAAGGGAGCGTAGAGCATAATTTACCGCCACTGCAACTCTCAATACCAGCGGTGCTTATGGACGCGGCCAGCTTCAAAAACGTGCTCGTGCACGATTCCCCCTTAGAAAACAATGAGGCAGTTTGAGCTGAAAAAAAACCTAATACCTGCAAAAAAGCAGCGTTCAGCTCCTAACGCAGCCCCATTGTTTCCTATGGGGAAACACTTCCTATGTCTGCACCTAACATGTACCCTGAGTCTAAACACCCCTAACCTTACACTTATTAACCCCTAATCTGCCGCTCCGTACACCGCTGCAACCTACATTATACCTATGTACCCCTAATCTGCTGCCCATAACACCGCCGACTCCTATATTATATTTATTAACCCCTAATCTGCCCCCCACAACGTCGCCTCCACCTACCTACAATTATTAACCCCTAATCTGCCGACCGGACCTCACCGCTACTATAATAAATGTATTAACCCCTAATCCGCCTTACTCCCGCCTCAATAACCCTATATAAATAGTATTAACCCCTAATCTGCCCTCCCTAACATCGCCGACACCTAACTTCAAGTATTAACCCCTAATCTGCCGACCGGACCTCAACGCTACTCTAATAAATTTATTAACCCCTAAAGCTAACACTAACACCCCCCTAAGTTAAATATAATTTAAATCTAACGAAATAAATTAACTCTTATTAAATAAATTATTCCTATTTAAAGCTAAATACTTACCTGTAAAATAAACCCTAATATAGCTACAATATAAATTATAATTATATTGTAGCTATTTTAGGATTAATATTTATTTTACAGGCAACTTTGTAATTATTTTAACCAGGTACAATAGCTATGAAATAGTTAATAACTATTTAATGGCTACCTAGTTAAAATAATTACAAAATTACCTGTAAAATAAATCCTAACCTAAGTTACAATTAAACCTAACACTACACTATCAATAAATTAATTAAATAAAATACCTACAATTATCTACAATTAAACCTAACACTACACTATCAATAAATTAATTAAATACAATACCTACAAATAAATACAATTAAATAAACTAACTAAAGTACAAAAAATAAAAAAGAACTAAGTTACAAAAAAAATAAAAAAATATTTACAAACATTAGAAAAATATTAAAACAATTTTAAACTAATTACACCTACTCTAAGCCCCCTAATAAAATAACAAAACCCCCCAAAATAAAAAAATGCCCTACCCTATTCTAAAATTAAAATAGAAAAGCTCTTTTACCTTACCAGCCCTTAAAAGGGCCCTTTGCGGGGCATGCCCCAAAATAATTCAGCTCTTTTGCCTGTAAAAAAAAAACATACAATACCCCCCCCCAAATTACAACACACCACTCAAACCACCCTTAAATAAACCTAACACTAAGCCCCTGAAGATCTCCCTACCTTGTCTTCACCACACCGGGTCCCGATTGGTCCAGAAGAGCCTCCGAAGTCTTCATCCAAGCCCAAGCGGGGGCTGAAGAGTGACGTCCATCCTCCGGCTGAAGTCTTGATCCAAGCGGCGGCTAAAGAATTCCATCTTCGGGCAGAAGTCTTCATCCTATCCGGGCAGAAGAGTAGATCCGGACTGGCAAACATCTTCATCCAAGCCACATCTTCTATGTTCTTCCATCCGATGACGAGTGGCTCCATCTTGAAGACCTCCGGCGCGGATCCATCCTCTTCTTCCGACGACTAGACGACGAATGAAGGTTCTTTTAAGGGACGTCTTCCAAGATGGCGTCCCTCGAATTCCGATTGGCTGATAGGATTCTATCAGCCAATCGGAATTAAGGTAGGAAAATTCTGATTGGCTGATGGAATCAGCCAATCAGATTCAAGTTCAATCTGATTGGCTGATCCAATCAGCCAATCAGATTGAGCTCGCATTCTATTGGCTGTTCCGATCAGCCAATAGAATGCAAGCTCAATCTTATTGGCTGATCGGATCAGCCAATCGGATTGAACTTGAATCTGATTGGCTGATTCCATCAGCCAATCAGAATTTTCCTACCTTAATTCCGATTGGCTGATAGAATCCTATCAGCCAATCGGAATGCGAGGGATGCCATCTTGGATGACGTCCCTTAAAGGAACCTTCATTCGTCGTCTAGTCGTCGGAAGAAGAGGATGGATCCGCGCTAGAGGTCTTCAAGATGGAGCCGCTCGTCATCGGATGGAAGAACATAGAAGATGCGGCTTGGATGAAGATGTTTGCCGGTCCAGATCTACTCTTCTGCCCGGATAGGATGAAGACTTCTGCCCGAAGATGGAATTCTTTAGCCGCCGCTTGGATCAAGACTTCAGCCAGAGGATGGACGTCACTCTTCAGCCCCCGCTTGGGCTTGGATGAAGACTTCAGAGGCTCTTCTGGACCGATTGGGACCCGGTGTGGTGAAGACAAGGTAGGGAGATCTTCAGGGGCTTAGTGTTAGGTTTATTTAAGGGGGGTTTGGGTTAGATTAGGGGTATATGGGTGGTGTGTTGTAATGTTGGGGGGGTATTGTATGGTTTTTTTTACAGGCAAAAGAGCTGAATTCTTTGGGGCATGCCCCGCAAAGGGCCCTTTTAAGGCTGGTAAGGTAAAAGAGCTTTTCTATTTTAATTTTAGAATTGGGTAGGGCATTTTTTTAGTTAGTTTATTTAATTGTATTTATTTGTAGGTATTGTATTTAATTAATTTATTGATAGTGTAGTGTTAGGTTTAATTGTAGATAATTGTAGGTATTTTATTTAATTAATTTATTGATAGTGTAGTGTTAGGTTTAATTGTAACTTAGGTTAGGATTTATTTTACAGGTAATTTTGTAATTATTTTAACTAGGTAGCTATTAAATAGTTATTAACTATTTAATAGCTATTGTACCTGGTTAAAATAATTACAAAGTTGCCTGTAAAATAAATATTAATCCTTAAATAGCTACAATATAATTATATATTTATTTTACAGGTAAGTATTTAGCTTTAAATAGGAATAATGTACTTAATAAGAGTTAATTTATTTTGTTAGATTTAAATTATATTTAACTTAGGGGGGTGTTAGGGTTAGGGTTAGAATTAGCTTTAGGGGTTATAAAATTTATTAGAGTAGCGGTGAGGTCCGGTCGGCAGATTAGGGGTTAATACTTGAAGTTAGGTGTCGGCGATGTTAGGGAGGGCAGATTAGGGGTTAATACTATTTATTAGAGGGTTATTGAGGCGGGAGTGAGGCGGATTAGGGGTTAATACATTTATTATAGTGGCGGTGAGGTCTGGTCGGCAGATTAGGGGTTAATAATTGTAGGTAGGTGGAGGCGACGTTGGGGGCAGCAGATTAGGGGTTAATAAATATAATAAAAGAAAAGGAGTACCGCAACCTAGGCTTCAACTGAGATATCCGGAGGCCTTAAAGGGCTGTGAAATAGTGCCTTCCCCTGGAGTACCATAGCCGATAACGGGGGATCAGTCCTTGGAGATACAAAACTGGAGGCGGTGAGGCAGGTACTACTCCAAACATGAAAAATAAAAGATAAAAGAAGCACTTTATTGGTCAATTTTAAAAGAATTTAACAGACATGACAGCTAAAGAGCAGAACGTCTGACATGTTTCGCACCTCACAGGTGTTTACTCATAGACTGAAATCTGAGTCTCAATCCCACATGTTTATAGGCTGAGACAGCAATTAAATTAACCATCTCAGACCCACAAACAGAAAAAATGGAATAAAAACAATCTCAAAATTGACATTGAAAGATAGAAAAATATATGATAGATTACAAAATTAGTAACAATAGCATAGAACAAAGATACTACCAATAATTAGTTTCATATGTAAATATACAAAATAGTGAAATTTGACAATATTACACAATGTTTTGGGACAGACAAAATATATAAACATATGCAGTGTTTAACCAATGAAATATGCATTGTTACTATATGTGCATGGATGTTAGAGTTAGTTATCTATAAAATAGTTTATATCACACTCCCTATTCATTCCTAATGGGGTTTGGAGTAGTACCTGCCTCACCGCCTCCAGGTTAATAAATATAATATAGGGGTCGGCGGTGTTAGGGGCAGCAGATTAGGAGTACATAGGGATAACGTAGGTGGCGGCGGTGTGCGGCCGGCAGATTAGGGGTTAAATTTTTTTAATAGAGTGGCGGCGATGTGGGGGGGCCTCGGTTTAGGGGTACATAAGTAGTTTATGGGTGTTAGTGTACTTTAGAGCACAGTAGTTAATAGCTTTATAAACCGGCGTTAGCCCAGAAAGCTCTTAACTACTGACTTTTTTCTGTGGCTGGAGTTTTGTCCAACGCTCACTTCAGCCACGACTCTAAATACCAGCGTTTGAAAGATCCCATTGAAAAGATAGGATACACAAATGGCGTAGGTATGGAAAACTTGCGGCTGCAAAGTGAGCGTTAGACCCTTTCCTGACTGACTCTAAATACCAGCGGTAGCCTAAAACCAGCGTTAGGAGCCTCTAACGCTGAATTTGACGGCTAACGCCAAACTCTAAATCTAGCCGAATGAGACTAAAATATCTAAGTGAGACTTACAATAACAGCTACTAATATTCAGCAATACAATTAACAGTGCTAATAAACAATATAACAATATCTATATTTAGCTGTTTAGCTGCAATTTATTCTAATACAATTCTACTTTAAATATCAAAATTTTCACAGATAATGTACTTAGCATCAATGATATATGTTTAACAATACAGGCTTATGAAATACTAACTTGAAATACAAACTACTTCTTTAAATCTGCTACATACAGCAATAATAAATGTTTACTTTAAATATTTGCATACAAATAGGCAAGCTAAGAACTATTTAAGGTTATGCAATACAATTTATGCGTTGGTGCAGTGGGTTGGAACTGTGGACAGATTAAACACCCTTGACAGTAGGTTTGAATATCTTTCAACATGTGTGGCCAAAAAGCATAATCACGCAATATTTCATACGTGAGTTTGGCACCACGATGACCAGATGTGGGAGCATCATGGGCATGTTGAAGCATTAGACCTCTGAACTTGGTGGGTAATACCCATTGCTGAATGCCAGTTTTGGAGGTCCTAATTAACAAACCATCTTGTAACTTGAATTGTGATCTGGATTTCATTAAGATTCTAAGATCTTCTTTGCCAATACAATCATCTTTTGATATGGGGTTGCTTTCAGGGTCTTTTATGTGTTTATAGAAGATGCCTACAATGGGGTCTTCTTTTTGACTAGTGATCAGGTCCTCGCTAGGAGAATCCTTACTCCATTGCACCAAGTTAGGCTCACTCTGTTGTTTTGCCTGGTTTCTGGTAATGGCTTCTACCTGAATGGCACCCATTAAGTGGTCAATATTAAGGAGTTCTCCAGTTATGGCTCCTTGTTTGGCTAATGAATCAGCTAGATCATTGCCTTCCTTATCTGGGCCTAGAACTCTGGAATGACCCTTAGTCTTTTTCCAGTGTATGGTTAAATCATTGGATACCACCAGATTATCAATCTCGCAGAACAACTTGCCATGCTTGACTGGCTTGTTATTGCTTTTCTGCATGCCATTTCTTTTCCAAGTTGGCAGGTATTCAAAAAAACTGTCACACACATAATTTGAGTCAGTTATGATCACAAATTCATGAATACCATGTTCAATAGCCATTTCAATGGTTTTTAGAACAGCAGTGAGTTCTGCAACTTGACTGGATCTTGGTCCAATGTTGAAACCTATAGAAATATTTGGGCATCTATTTGCCCAAGATATACCAATGCCAGCGACTAATCTGTGCTCATTATCAATAGTGGCATGGTAAGAACAACCATCAACATACACCCAAGGTAATGTTTGGCAATTTTGCTCATTGTACATTTTATATGGGGAAAGCAATTGTTCCTCCAGGAAATCATTTTATGATAATTCTTCCCCAGGATCTCTAGCAGTACAGTCGTGGAGCTCGGCAAGCCCCTGTGCGACTGGATTCTTTTTATTCTGCTTGTAACAAATTTCTAAGGGCCAGCCCTGTAAGGAAAGAGTCCACGCTGTTATGCGGCTATTAGACAAATTCCCATCTCTTATTCTCTCACTTTGCAAATATAGCAAAGGCTGGTTGGCCGTTTCTACAATAATTTTCTCGCCCTGTATATAGCTGCAGAAATTTTGTAGAGCCCATACAGTAGATAAGAGGGCTTTTTCACAATCGCTGAATTTTATTTCTACTGGGGATAGAGTTTTGCTCGCATAAGCAATGGATTTGCTTAAATTATCATGCTTTTGGTATAAAACAACACTCATGCTCACATTTGTGTAACCTGTCTCTAAGAAGAAAGGTTTACCACCTTCAGGGTATGCTAAGCAAGGTGCTTGTGTGAGTTTTCTCTTCAGCTGTCTTATGGCTGCCTCTTGAGACTCACTCCAGTGCCATTTCACATCCTTCTTTAGAAGAAGTAGTAGTGGTTTAGCTAATTCTTCATAATTATCAATGAATTTGCTAGAATAATTTGTCAAACCCAGGAATGATCTCAATTCCTTTGAGTTAGTTTGGTTTTTAGAATTTACTATAGCTTCCTCCTTTATAGCTTCAGAAGTAAATTCATGTCCCAAGAAGTTTACACGGGTGCGGCACCATTGAGCTTTTTGTAGGGATAATTTGACACCTGCCCTTTTAAGTTGGCTGAGGACATGTTTAAGCTCTGCAATGTGTTTTTCAAAGTCTGTGCTTTTGAACAAAACATCATCAACATATGATAAGGTCCCCCTTTCCAATGCATCAGGCATAGCCTTATGCATGAATACAGCAAATTCATGTCCAAAATTTATGTATCCAAAAGGAAGTCTCTGAAATGCATACTGGACCTTTTGGAATGAGAATGCCAGCTTATACTGGTCCTCCTCATGTACCTTTATGGTCCAATATCCCTGCGCACAATCAATGGCAGTGAATATTTTGGATCCCTGCATTTGCGCTAGGCACTGGTCAATGTATGGTACAGGCCAGCCAGACATGTACACTCATTTCTTTAGCTGTCTTAAATCAGCACACAAACGCCATTGTCCATTGGGCTTAAGAACACCTAGAATAGGATTATTATAAGAGCTGTGCACCTGTCGTATGATACCCCTTTCTTCCAAGTTCCTTATGATTTCTGCTAGAGAATCATATGAGGCTAAAGGAAGTCTGTATTGTTTAACAAAGACAGGTGGTGCATCAGGATCTGTTTGTATTCTTGCAATGTGCAAGTCGATAGTACCACAGTCATAAGAATCCTTAGCAAAAATATCCTTGTACTCCATCAGGAGTTCTCACAGCAGTTGGCATTCATCATCGCTGGAACAGCCATTAGCTAAGGATATTTGCTCTTTCGACTATTTGCTGAAATCCTGGAAAGATTTCAGGCTGTCCTATTTCATATGCTTCTTCCAACCTAGAGGTGAGATCCCCTTGATTATAGTTTACATTTCTCCCATGACTCTGGAAATTGGGGTAATCTTGCTGTTTGATCGGCTGATCAAATACTAGAGAGGCTTCTTCAATTTTACAGATGCCTTCCTCTGAGCTGAAGGGATAAATAGACTGAATATTAAATAGACCCTCTGGCATAGATGCAAAGGATTGTTCTATTAATTGTTATTCAGTTAAGTATCCTTCAGGTATTAGACCAATTACATTATTCTGGAATCCAAAAGTGTAATAACTTGATTCCAGTGCATATCCTATGGTAGTTCCCTTAGATAATGTTATATCCTGCGGGGTGGGGTCATGTTATGCACAATAATATGTATAGGAACAGTTCCAATATTCACCATAGGAGTGTAGGTCACTGTGACACCCAGATTTTGTATTCTATGGGAGAGGCAAATTAGTGTTTCAGAAGTTTTTAATTTCGGACCTCTCTTTACCTGTAAGGGTAAAAGAAATTTATCAGCCCCAGCAGGAATTATAACATTGTTAGATACCTGCATATTTACAGCATATGGTAATTGCTGGTTTGATTTCAGGGCTGCATTTTCATCTTGAAATACTTCAGGGTCCCCCTTTAACCTGCTCCAGAGGCAAGAGTTAATCAAATCTATTTGTATGGCATGTCTATGTAAGATATCATTGCCAATGTATATTTGATTATGGGGAGTGTTTAAAACTAAAAACAGGTGCTTCACTGATTTATTACCTACAGATACAGATAATAAGCATTTAGCTGTGATGTTATAGCTTTCAAACCTGTTATCCAGGTTGTGGACACAGTGGTCTTGGGGAGAAAGATATTTAATCACTTTAGGTTCAGCTATCTGCGCTAATAAGCCTTCGCTTATATAGCTAGCTTCCTGTTTTAAGTTTAATTTAGCATACTTGGTTTTACCAAGGTTGTGTACTTGTGTGGGGATAAATAGATCCTCTTTAACTCTCTCAATCCCTGTGAGGTATTGAGCGTGGCCCTCCCCTTAGGGATTTTATGATCCCCCTTGTGGAGAGATATGGTTAATACATCGCCATCTAGGGAAATATTCGCTATCTTTCCAGGCGAAATTTTTAAAGTATTACCATCAGAGCCACTTAAAGGAGTCTGATCATCTATCTGTAAAATAGTAATTTCAGGTACAGATTTATTCCTGAAATGAATCTCCACAGCATCTGGTTTCTCTTCCACTTCGTGACAGTTATGTCGGGGGCGAGATATACCAGCTTTTTCATAATTGATAGGCCTTTTAACTTGTGACCAAATTACATTATTTATGCAATCAATTATGGTGCTTAGTCGCTTCAGGAGATCACTACCAATAATTAAACGATCAGTTGGCAGATCCACTATAATGACAGGGTGTCTTATGACCCTGTTCCCCAGTTTAAATTTTAGCCAGGCCGTACCATAGACTTTTAAAGAGTCACCCCCAACTCCTATTAAAGAACCATCAAATTCTTTTATTTTAGGTTTGTGGGGTGTTAGCTCATTTAGCTGTGTGTAGTACCTGTGGGATAAAATAGTTGCCTGAGATCCAGTATCAATTAATCCCATGATAGGGTTGGAGACTGAATCTTGCAGCTCAGCTAATACATAATATCTCCCTGCATTTTCTATCATTTCACACATAAAGTTGGCGTTATCATACATCTGTGGGCTTCGCCACGTGTTACCTGAATTCGCCATGTTTTCCGATGCAGAAGAAGCTTCATACCTTCCGGTCTCCTCTATGACAGGGTCTGCTGGATTCTTGTGTACTGCATCTGTGGAAATAAGGTTGAAAGGACACTGCAAAGGGAAAGATTGGTTAATGCTTTCAGGCCGAGGTTGCTCGTCATCACAGCTAAATTGTCAGTTTCCGGTCTGTGGGGAGAGAACATGATTAGTATCTTTGATATTTATTATTACATTTTTTGTATCTCTCCCCTCCCTCTCAGGTGATATTACAATATTTATGACTGTGCCTGTGGTCCACTGCTGACCACTGGCTGTACCCCTAAAAAAATATTGTTCGGTTGCTGAGCCGTAGGAGGTTGACTCATATTAGCGAATTGTTCGCTCAACCGATTTAACTGGGTAAAAAGCATATCTACCTGATTGTACAAGTTACCTCTACCCCTGGGCCTATCTCTTGATGCCCCATAATAGTGATTCCTGGGCCATTGGGTCCCCTCAGAATCAGGGCCGCTATTTCTATTCTGGCATAGTTGCCCCTGGGGTTCAGCTTATTCAGCGTTATGATTTTGGGGAGCAGTATATATTTGGGGTGTCTGGTTACCCTGAGAATATCTTCACCGTCTATTGTATCTACCTTTGCGTGGGTACCAATTATTTGGTGAGTATTCTCTTTGTGAGTAATTGTTCACCTGATTATGTCCCCCACTTTGGTTATAGTCTCTCTGCACCTCAGCCCGTGTAGGGGAAGGGGCAGAGTTAAACCTCTGTGGAGATGGCCTGTTTTGACTGGCCACCTCCGCGTAGGTTTTCTTTTTAGACTCCAAATTGAGGGGGTAGGTGACACCCTAGTTTCTGCTACAATTTTGGGTTTTGATTCCATATTTACCCCCTGTTCACTGGACTGCTGAATAGAGTATAATTTTGTACTCTCTTTGATCAGCCATTCCAATGAGCAGTCCTCATCAAAATCTCTAGCTAAGTTAATTTTGATGGGTGTAGGCAGTGCTTCAAAAAATACATTTACAAATTCTGAGCAATCAAATCTGGGATTATCTTCAGCCATACTGTACGCATTTTTCAATTCAGAAAGGAACTTGATGGGACTTTGATTCGCACTACATTTTAAACCATATACCGCTATTTTCGCAGCGTTTTTAGTGCGATGTTGCCCTAATTCTTTTCTGCATTGTCGTTTGATTTCACACCAGGAATGAATATTCATATCCTTTAGTGAAGTAAAGAATTTGTGATGTTTACTGTCAAATACCCAGGGCAGAAATTCAATTTTTAATTTCTAACTTGTTACATTCATTATAGCTAATGCGTTTTGAAAAGCCTCTAAGTGATCAATTACAGATTTTGTTCCCTTATTGGAGAATATAGGTACTGCACCCTGTATGAAAGTAACTATTTTATGGGAATCATATACCTTATTAGACTTATTTTGGGATTCTCTATTAGAGGTTCCCTCACCCGCACCAGCTGAGTTACAGCAGTTCTCTGGATTTACATCATGAGGTGATTGTCTATATGGGAAATCTATTTCTGACCCATTAGGGGTCATTTGTCTATACTCTTCCATATATTTTTGTACCTCGTCCCTGACGCATTCTCTAAGGGAGTTAGCATTATCTTCATTATTCTCACTGTTAATATAGGGGTTTTCATTATGGCGATATGACCTTTTTAAATCACTTAATTCTCTCTGGCTTTGCTCAAGCTGTTTACTTAATTCTTGTATCTGTGCGAGAAAGTCTATGTTATGCTTATCTAAGGCGGTTAGGTTTTGGGCAAATTCATCCATTTTATTTTTGGCTATTTTTACATCCTCTTCGCATCTGCGTGAGGAACGAATACTACTTTCTAGCTCCTGTATCTGCAATTGTTTGTCTATGACACAAAGCGACATTTCGTCAATAATGCATATCAAAAGAGGCCAAGATTTTAGTATTAGTTCGTCTTGCTTTTTGAGAGTCTTGCATTGATTAATCATTAATAATTCTTGGAAAAATTCATTTTTTTCATTCCACATATTATTATTAACGGTAATATTTTTAGCCCTAATTTCAAGCATATCCATAAAATCATTTAGAAACAAGAGAAGACAGATGCGCCACATGGCCCAATATTGTTTGGTCCAAATATATAATTGATAGATGTACAAAGATTGAACTCATATTTGTTTGAGCACCTCAGTCAGTGCTATAGAGGCAGTCTGGGATCTCTTACAGTCACCCAGGGGACCATACTCCGGTAGTAATATAATGTCTGTATCAGAACGACATAAGAGACATAGGTGCCAATATGGCCTAGTATTGTTTGGACACAGTGAGCAATATGAAGTGATTGAATGGTACTCACAATAGTTGTAGCATCTCCTTTGATGCTACAACTATTTGTTGCTATAGAGGCAGGATGGGATCAATATAGTCACCCACCAGACTTGAGCACAGGCCCACTGGATCAGGATTGGAGTTAGGACCACAGGTAATCAGGAAATATCCAGGATAGGATAACACCTCTCGGTCAGAGAGATAGTAGGCAGGCAAACAGTAGGATAGCAAGTGTTCAGATAATTTAAAAAAGTTTTATTAAAATAATAAAAACAGGCAACGCGTTTCTCAGCTACAAGCTGTTTCATCAGGCTTCATAATAACACTTCATATTGCTCACTGTGTCCAAACAATACTAGGCCATATTGGCACCTATGTCTCTTATGTCGTTCTGATACAGACATTATATTACTACCGGAGTATGGTCCCCTGGGTGACTGTAACAGATCCCAGACTGCCTCTATAGCACTGACTGAGGTGCTCAAACAAATATGAGTTCAATCTTTGTACATCTATCAATTATATATTTGGACCAAACAATATTGGGCCATGTGGCGCATCTGTCTTCTCTTGTTTCTATAGATTTCTGCTTTGGGTCCCGGCCTGGATCTCTACAGATAGCTGCCTGATCATCATCTCAGTGATTCCTCATTATATACCAATAGAGACTTTCATCTATATATAACCTCAGATTACAGTGAACTTGTCTGTCTAATTGTTTACATCATATTGAGAGGTTGCTTACCTAGGCTTTATTACCTGTATAATATCACTGTTACTTATATATTTGTGTCTTTCTCTTAGGAGGTTGTGCTACATATCTATTCCACTACACATCTTTTTTGTGTCTTTCTCATATGGAGGTTCTGTCTTTCTCTTAGGAGGTTGTGTTACATACATATATTATATTAGGTACACTTACCTGTAATATCATTGCACACTACTCTAACTCTATCTTTCTCCTAGGAGGTTGGTTTATTAAATATATAGAATTAATATAACATATCCCCATATATATGCTTATTGTTGATGGAATAGATCATAGTCTATTATATTAAGCAATTTATCTTTCTCCCTAGAGGTCGCTGGTTATATTCTCTATATATAATTCTTGCCTCATATTATATCTTGCCTATTATTGACGGTCATAGCGAACTGACTATATCACTGTTATAGTCGTTAGGAACACTAAGTATCCTATACAAGGGCGCCCCCTCCTCTACATCTTCATAAAATCATTTAATTCACCAGTAATATTAAACTTCTCTTTAATGTGACTTATGACATCTTTCTTAAGGATCTGACCTTTTGTAAGGGGTATTGTGATGGGACCATTTTCAATGCTATGTATAGAATTAAATGAGTCACTTCTGGCTACAGACATTATTATGTTGGCTTAGTATTTAGTTAAATTAAAATGCTAATACAATTTTTACCAATAAAAAGAGAGAAGAAAAAAAAAACTTTATATTTAAAAAAAAAATTAATATTAATTTTGAAAAATGAAAAAAACTAATATTTTTATGAATTTTGAAATATGAAAAATTAATATTTTGATTAATTTTGAAATATGAAAAATTAATATTTTGATTAATTTTTCAAAATTAATCTTTAACAATATTTCAAAATATCAACATCAATCTTGAAATAATCCTTTAAAAATATCAACCCTCAATCAATATGCGTCTACTAGAGACCATTAAATTAATATAAATATCTGAATTATTTTATTTAGTTAATATCTATGAGCATATTGGAATATATTTGTAATACCAGGATATGAAACAATATAATTCACGTTAAAAACAACTATTAAGATATGCGATACTTCTTATAAAGCTTATAACAGTTTACCTTTAAAACTAGCCTGACTTACAATGGCCTTTCATTCAATTAACACAATGAGACTAAAATATCCCAGTGAGACTTACAATAACAGCTACTAATATTCAGCAATACAATTAACAGTGCTAATAAACAATAGAACAATATCTATATTTAGCTGTTTAGCTGCAATTTATTCTAATACAATTCTACTTTAAAATATAAAAATGTTCAAGATAATGTACTTAGCATCAATGATATATGTTTAACAATACAGGCTTATGAAATACTAACTTGAAATACAAACTACTTCTTTAAATCTGCTACATACAGCAATAATAAATGTTTACTTTAAATATTTGCATACAAATAAGCAAACTAAGAACTATTTAAGGTTATGAAATACAATTTAAAAGCACAATTTGCTCTCTCCAATCTTCCAATTGTAATTTAACTGTAGTGACTATGCATATAACTTATTTTAAAACATGTAATTTCAATAATTTACCAGGGTATACACCAATCGATATCCAATATTCCTTAATAGGAATATTTTCACCTCAGAATCACCAATAAGTATATTTTTGCAATCAATGAGAAAAGGTTGATTAGCTTTGCCAGAGTAAATGGTATTTCACGCCCAGCATCCAGTTACAAGTCAGCTCAGCACAATCTGTCCTCTTTCTATCTTGCATTAAACTTATATAAGCTTTTCCATCATAGGTGATGAAAAGGGGTGGCCCTCCTTGTCCCTTCTGATTGGATATCTGGAATATCTCATCAGATTGGCCCTTAACGGAGCTGAGCATGTTCACAATGGAAACACATCTTTTGAACAGCTAAATCCTTTAACTGTCATATTTGGTTTTGGCCCACGGGTGGCAGCAATGCACACAAAACATATTTACTACATTTTTAACAACTTAATTATTTCTATGAAGTGGTTATTATTCCATACAGACAATCTTGTATTTAGTATCTTTTAGCCCCATCTGGAACACAGAAAACAACATGTTATACATCATCCAAACATGGGACTATCACAATTGCTATTCAATCTATACAGATTTAAATCTATCTCCCAGATATATATTCAATATAGTCTGGGACATGCATTTGATATGTTTATCTGCAATATTATCAATGTAGTTATTATTCAATACAGCAATTACCCCCTTAATATAATATGTCCAGGTTAAATATATAAACATATATGGGTTATTTGAATTATTTCAAACATACACATGAAACTATTGGCATTTTTTCTCTTTTTTTTTTTGAAAATGTATTTAATTTTACTTATGTCATACATGGATTGTAAATGCTAATCTGTCTGCTCTCAGTAAATTTCAAAGTTACACCATAGCACATGTCTTTGCTGGCTAAGGTCTTCACTGCCCCACCCACATAGCATGGGGTCAATCCACAAGCTTGTGCTAATTAGCAGTCCCTTTGGAAAATGTTTGCATTTTTAACATCTCTCCAGATGGGTCAGCACCCTCGTTGGTAGGAAGCCCATACATGGGCATATACTCTGATCTAGGCACCATGTGCATCTCTGTCTGAAAAAGATCTAATCTCATCAAGTGGTGAGGTGAGAGAGGAAAAAAAATGTTTTAAAATTTGTATTTCCAGCTAGGGAGTAAATGTTTTAGTGTCAAAGTCTCTGGAGACATTCTGTCTACAATTTAGTATTGAGATGTGTATTCAAACTAGTGGGGGTTTTGTGAATCAAATCCTGACATCAGAATTTCAATCCTATTTCAGTAATATCTGATAAAAATATGGTTTCATACATAAACACATTCCCCTGTCCTATTGACATACATATATATATATATATATATATATATATATACATACATATATATATGTATTTACCTGTACCCTGACAGTACAAAACTGTATATCAGTACACCAGTATATGTACAAATGTGCCAGCAGATTCTACAGCGCTATAGAGGGGATACAATAAATAAAGGCAAAAAAGGTACTGAGACAGAGGATTACATGGATCTTCTAGCTGTGCTATTATGGTCTATAGAGATCAAGTACTGTAACAATAGTATATGTAGATCCCACATTACAACAATGGTCCATTTTACCTGCTGGAGTAAACAGCTCCTTTAACTTTATTTTGTTATTTGAAATAGTTACTTTTGTCAGTAGAAACTGCCACCACTATTGAAAATATGAATAAAAAAACTTATGCTATGTAGAAAAGATATACAGGAGACAATAGCGTTAATTCATCTCTGAGTGAGGGGGAGGTGAAAGAGAGATTTTAGTATCTGAACAAGCTGGCTGTGCTCACTTAACTCCCCAGTCATAATTAACATTCCTATACCTAATTATTAGGCTGTATGTTTTTATACATTTGTAGATGATCCTTTTTTTTTCCAATCTGTTTTTTTTGTAACAATGTATAGTTTTGCTTATTTTTAAATAACATTGTGCTATTTTTCAGACTCCTAGCCATGCCCCAATGTTTTACATGTATACTGATGTCTACAGACTCCTGCTAGCTCCTGTTTGTATAATGGGTCTTTTTGTATGAGGGGGGGGGGGAGTAGGGAGTTTCTGCTCTTCCTGCTTTCTCAGCCTATTTCAGTGGGTGACCCAGCCTAACCTCATCATCAGCGCTAAACTGGGAGCTTCTAAGTATGTTTTTTAAAAGGTTTTATATTGGATTTGTTTATCAGTATTTGTTTCTATTATATGTAATTATATGGAAATTGGTATATACTGTCCCTTTAAGTATTATGGGCAGCATTCTGGCACCTAAGTATGTGCTTTGTCCTATCATATACCTAAGTCATGCTCAAAGGGGCTAGAAAACCAGTGATGGATGGCATTCTTAACAGAACAGGAAACAGTTTGAGATTGTAATATAAAATGCTCATTTGTGTATAGTAAAACACTTTTCCAAATATTTTCAATATTTTGGCTCCTTTTATTAAAGGGACAGTCAACCATAGAATTGTTATTGTTTTAAAAGATAGATAATCCCTTTATTACCCATTCCCCAGTTTTGCATAATCAACACAGTGATATTAATGTACTTTTTACCTTTGTGATTACCTTGTATCTAGGAACCTTCTTCCAGCCCCTTGATCACATGACTGTGACTGTTTATTATCTATTGTCTTAAATTTAGTATTGTTTTGTGCTAGATCTTAAATAATCCCCTGTGCCTGAACACAGTGTTATCTATATAGCCCACGTGTACTTTCTGTCTCTTTGTGTTGAAAAGAGATTTAAAAAGCATGTGATAAGAGGCAGCCCTCAAAGGATTAGAAATTAGCATATGAGCCTACCTATGTTTAGTTTAAACTAAGAATACCAAGAGAAAAAAGCAAACTTGATGATAAAAGTAAATTGGAAAGTCAAATAAATTAAAAGTTCTATCTGAATAATGAAAGTTTAATTTATACTTGACTGTCCCTTTAAGTCTAAAATTTGTGGATTTACTAGCCCATTAACAAACTGAAAGAGCAGATTGCCTCATACCTCTCCTTAATTAGCAGTTTAATAATAGACATGTTGTTAACAAATGGCAGAGGCAAGCTCTGTCACCTTCAGACTCAAGGCCAGGTTGGTTTCTCCAAAAATGTTGTAATTACAAGGTAAATACTTGTGTACAAACATAGTGATACCCAGTAACTATGTGTGTTCATAGTTTTGTGGTAGATTTGCATCATGGATGTGCTTCCGACAAATCTGAAGCAACTGCGTGATGCTATCATGTCAATATGGACCAAAATCTCTGAGGAATGTTTCCAACACCTTGTTGAATCTAAGTCAGTTCTGAAGGCAAAAGGGGGTCCAACCCGGTACTAGCAAGGTGTACCTAATAAAGTGGCCTGTCAGTGTGTGTATATATATATATATATATACACACCTATACATACACATATAAATGTACACCTATAAGATATATAAAAGTTAATAGGCTCATAAACATACTGTATATGGATATAGTTTCAAATGTAGCCATCTCTAGTAATTAAGAATAACCAATGAAGGGCTAAACTGAGTGGCACCCTAACTGTAGCGCGCAAGTAATATGTGGTATTTCTCTGCTCCTTGCGCACAATGGAAATAGCGCACATATAGCTTGAGCTCAATAGAATTTAATGCTCGTCAAGTTGGTGCAACTTTAGAGCTCTCAGTAACAGCAAGACACAAAAGTTGCACAAAACACATACAAAAAATACATTTAACAGTACAGATACACTTATAATAATACTGTCTGATAAAATAATTTACAAAAAATTGCATTAAAAAGTTCCTGAAATACTTAACACTGCACATATGAATTTGTAGATAGATTATTATCCATAATGCATATCAGACTTGTTATTGTAAACCAAGGAGATTGAGGAGCACTAAAAACATCTTTATCTGCTACTGCAGATTGTGGGCCTCTGGCAGAAAGTGATTAGACGGGTGTAGCTGGAGGAGGTCAAAACACAGAAATACTGGAAACAGCATGCAAGAAAAAGAGATCTGCTTATTATGTTAGTGAACGGTGGAATCATCTTTAATTATTCATACCAATAACATTTGAGCCCAAGCAAAGAATTGGCTACCTTATTTGCAATAAGCGTCATCTCCTTATTAAACAAGAGGATCAAAATATGGATAATAAATGACTTTTTACAAATATAATTTTAATTCATTTATAAGTTATAGCGAAAAGAGTTATGTTTTAGTAAAACTGTACACACATATATTATTAGACATGGGCTATAGTAGGGCGTGTCAATCACCCAAACGAACGAGTGTCAGAGTTATTGAGAAGAAAAAGAAGCAGTTTCTGCATTTTAAATATGTGGCAGCAGGCTCACTTATACAAACCTGTTCTGCATATCCTAATATGCTGTGAATGCAGCTTCATAAATCTACCCTAAATCAAATTTAAAACATTTTTTTTATCAAGATCAAATCTTTATTTTGTATTAAATATGTATAAATAAAATGAGTGAAACACTTTATTTTAATAGATTATACTTGAGTTTTATTATGAAAAATAAAAAAACATCTGGTCCTTTTTTATCATGCACTTGTAATGAGGACCCCCTCTAAGGAAGCGCTATTGCGAAACGCGCGTCAGGGGATTGCACTTGGGAGACTCATCTCCCTTTTTTATCAGCTTATCATAGCTATAACTCTTATGTGAGCAACCTAAATATTTTGTCAAATATCCTGTGTGGCTTAGTTCTCTAGCAAATGTTGGTATCACTTACAGACACTGTTTTGAAAAGTAGGAGTAACGATAAATTTAGCTCCCGGATTGTAGAAGCTTAGCTTATTTCTAGAATTGCAAACATTTGCCTTAATTTGAAAATATGCAAGCTGCTTGTTACATAAATATGAAATATTGATATAGCTATGGTTTAAGTGTTTTTATCTGTATGTGTAGAGCTAAATGTCTGTTTATTTAATTAATTAATAAACTATAGTGTGATTGGGAATTATAAGTGAATTTTATTTTTATGGCAATAACTGGATTTATATAAAACATAGGATGTGGCATACTCTTTTAGTTGTTTCTCCTTACTTTTATTTACCTTTCACTTGTAATACTAGATTGTACGTTATTCTTAATGCAGTATTGCAATATGGATAACAGGGCGCTTTATCCTTGTTGTGACCCTACGGTATAGGTTGAGCTTATTCTTTCAATTTGTGTAGGTGGCTGGTCATTATTTGTTTTCATACGAATGCAACCAATATTTAAAATGTGTTAATTTTTACATTTATCCAAAAACACAACTATATATATCGTATTTTGCTCTTGCATTGAAGTATTAACACAGCTCAGAGTTAACAGTAAAAAGTTTGCGCTCTCATGTTTGCAAAGTCACAGTAACAAATAGGCTTTGAGAAGTCATGAACACAAAATCACATTCCCTCATAGACTTCAATGGACCCGAAAAAGTTAAAAAAACCTAAGACCCACAAGTCGCACAAACACGATCACGGTTATTTTAAAGTGTAACATAAGAAGATAATATTGCATATATAATAATCCAATGTTCTGCACATAATTGAATATGTTCTATTTATTCTTAAAGAGGTATTTAAATATATATCTGATGCATTTTTGCACAAATATATATTTATACCTATACAGTATCTCACAAAAGTGAGTACACCCCTCACATTTTTGTAAATATTTTATTATATCTTTTCATGTGACAACACTGAAGAAATGACACTTTGCTACAATGTAAAGTATTGAGTGTACAACCTGTATAACAGTGTAAATTTGCTGTCCCCTCAAAATAACTCAACACACAGCCATTAATGTCTAAATCGTTGGCAGCAAAAGTGAGTACACCCCTTACTGGAAATGTCCGAATTGGGCCCAATAAGCCATTTTCCCTCCCCAGTGTCATGTGACTCGTTAGTGTTGCAAGGTCTCAGGTATGAATGGGGAGCATATGAGCAAAGAGGAAGGCAGCACACCAAGGCATCCAATAAAATGCAGAGTTTATTACCGCTGATAAAGAAACATGCAATTCACGAACATCGAAAGTGAGAGGGGTCGTGTCCTTATGCATTTCGTGCCATGTGGCACGTAGTCATAGGTTAATGTTAAGATCATACACCCACACCTTTATACCCAGCACAACCAATGGTATTCCCTAAACAGATAACCAATCAAGTCTCCGTAACAGGTAACCACGGCTGTGCTGAGCATATGGGAAACTATTTAACAGTGTTACAACATTGAAAACAAAGTAACACAAAAATTACAACACAATATACATATTAAAGGACCAACAGATCTCATTAATATATATAATGGTAAATCATCAAGAATAAACGAGAGACACTTGAATTAGTCGAAGGCTTGGTAAGCATGTGAAGAATCTGACTGATAACTATAAAAAATTAAGACAGCATCACAAATATTGACACAATGTAAAAATTACATCAATGGTGCTACATTCAAAAGACTACATTCAAAAGGATACAATCACTCAAAAATTAGCATAAATTGAACAAATTAAACAGCACGTTATTATACGACCAAACCCTGTGGCCTTTATATGGCCTGAAAATTACTATGTCAAATAGATATCAAATACCTGTCTATCAAAGGGGAGGTAACTAACCAAAACTGGACATTATATAAAATACCCTATGCACAAAAAGAAATATGCAATATGGCTAATGGCGCATAATAAATTTGAATATTGTTTCTAAAAAAATATGACAATACGAAACTGTCTATAAACATTATCACATTTAAAGAGGCAGTATCAACTTTATATATCATTTTTCAAAACTATTGCATTCATGTTACTTTTGAAACAATACTATGTATTGACGCCACTCGAGTTTAAAAAGACAATACCAACATTATATATAGATTATTTAAAAAAAAAGATTACATTCATATATGACTAAAACAAAAAAGGTATAATCTTGTTCAAATGTTAAACCAGATAAAAAGTAACAGTATAGGAAACACGATTATGACAAAAAAGAATAATTGGATTATAGGTGATAATTAATCAACAAAGAAGCTGATATCCCATTCTTTGTTTAAACCATTTGGTACTCTAGTATTCAACGTAAAAATCCAATAAAGTTCCTTTTTAGTCAGAATCTTATCTTATCCCTAGGAGGGACCTTAGCAATATCAATCACTTTTACCTTAAAGTCGGGCATGTGAGTGAAATGAAACCCATTAAAGTGTCAGGCTATAGTGGAATCTTTATCATAATTTTTCACCTCCCTCTTATGTTCACCAATTCGTGACCTCAGACAACGTCTGACCCACATACTATATATATATATATACACACACACACACACACACAAAAATTCATTAAAATTATGGGGGGAGATAAAAAACTGAAATTAAAATCCTCCATGTCTCAAAATTAAATCAATGTAAATATTTGCATAGGAAATTAGCACATCTAGGCAAGATTCCCCGCTTGTTTTTCCCCCAGAAATACTTAATATACAATGTTACCAATGCACAAGAGAATTCTGGGTAAGATATGCAAATTAGATATGCAAATTCTCATTTTTTTTGCTTCAAAATACTGTTTTAACACAGCGATCCTTTTAACAGGATTATTGCAGCAAACCAGAAGTCACTCACTAGACAGCCTGTTTTGTTCTTTTTGGAACTCATCAGTAGGAGATAGATTTCTGGTTGCTGCATTGGTAAAGCTATTTTCATGGTTAAACCAAAATTCATTAAAATTATGGAGAAGATAAAAAACTGAAATTAAAATTAAAAAAAAAAAAAAAAGAGAATTTGCGTATCTAATTTGCATATCTTACCCAGAATTCTCTTGTGCATTGGTAACATTGTATATAATGGGGCCCATTTAACAAGCTCCGTAGGGAGTTGTGGGCCCGTGTTTCTGGCGAGTCTTCAGACTCGCCAGAAACAGCAGTTATGAAACAGCGGTGTAAAGACCGCTGCTCCATAACCCTGTCCGCCTGCTCTGAGCAGGCGGACAGGAATCGCCCAATTCAACCCGATCGAGTACGATCGGGTTGAGAGTCAGCAGGGGGCGGCGTTGCACCAGCAGCTCTTGTGAGCTGCTGGTGCAATGCTGAATACGGAGAGCGTATTTCTCTCCGCATTCAGCGAGGTCTTGCGGACCTGATCCGCAAGACCTTTAATAAATAGGGGCCTAAGTATTTGTGAAAAAGCAAGCGGGGAATCTTGCCTAGATGTGCTAATTTCCTATGCAAATATTTACATTGATTATATATATACATACATGCACACACATATACATACATATACGTATGTATTTCTATGTTAAAGCCCTTTGCCTGCCTTTTTTTCTAACACCTGAGACCTCATATTTTTAAACCCTTATAACCTTTTTGTGCAACATTTTTTTTTATAATTTTTATTAGATAGTGTTATTATGAGTGCAACTGTACTTTTAAATATATTTTTGATGTTTCTTGTGTTTTTTACACTAGCGTAATAGTTAACCGGAGCTCTGAGGTCACAGTAATCATTCTAGGGTAAATTGCGATTGCGCTCATGCCTTTGCATTTACTTTCAACTTGTATTAACAGCAGAATTTAACTTGCATGAAACAGCTGTGAAAAACCCAATATCACTTGCGCATAAACCATATTGCGTCACTCGTAATCTAACCCATAATGTTAGATTATTTTCTTTTTGTATTTTATAGCCCTTTATGCATTGAAATGTGTTTTTTTAAGTTATAATTGGAAGCAAACTGTTTATAAATGGGAAATTTGGCAGAATTATTTAAAACAAAAAAATGATACTGGAATGCTCCGTTGTAATTTAAGCCTGGTCTTACTATGTTTCACAGCGTTTAGAAAGGTAGCACATATAGTAAATGAAGTGCTCGAGTCTGGCTCGTGTGAAATGCATTTTTAAGCTTAAATACACCTTAAAATATTTGGGCAGAAACTAAAAAACCACCAAACGTAATCTGAAGTAAATTCAGAGCAGGAAAGCGTATGTAATGTAACTCTCTGTTGAGTTTCATGGTAGTTGAAACTAACACTTTGGCTCTGATATATTTAATCAATTATAATGCCAATATAAATAAATACAAGCCAGGTTGCATATGATTTACTTTTTACAAAATTTAAACTAAAGGCAGCTACCACTATAATAACAAACACAATCCAATAATGTGGTTGTTAAAGTTGCTGTTTATGCTGTGTTCAATATTCTGAGACTTTTCCGCACACCAACCTTGCTTCCATTTTTAAAGTATATAATTTTCACATCACTGTGATGCTGTTGTAAAATGTTTTGCATTTCATGCTATAACCATTGTCATGAGATGCAGGACACATGCAGGACACAGCAATGATGGTACAACTCTATTTTATTACAGAGCATGGAAACACACATCTATTCAGGTTGATTGTACTAACTAACTGCGACACAGACTACCGGACCTAAGCCACGCCCCCAAACTAGTGACATCACATTCTGCTCTCATCACATCTTCCCCTTTTTCAAAGGCGAAGCATACATTTGAATATAACAAATAACAAGGTATACGAACAGAGTATACAACAACATTTTTTTCAAACAATATATAAACAAATAGGTTCAGAAAACATAAACACATAAATTACATCCTGACTTGGACATCGGGGTAGATTACCCTAGTCCACAGTGACCATGGGATTATTCTGCCCATACTTCCGGTCACTGTTCTAGCTAAAGTTAGTCCCTATATTGGGCCGGAAGTTTCAACACTCTTCCGCTTGATGTAACTTTGCATGAACTGTCCTCTGATACAGAAGATGGTGAACAAGAGTCAACTGGAGGCAAAGATATATCCCAGCTGTGATCTTGCTGAGGGGAAGGCACCTCTCTTAGAACAGGGGATCCCACCGGCGGTGGTACTGAGGCATCCAGTTCCAGACTCTCAGGTACAGGCTGAAGATGTCTTCGGTTACGGCGTGTAACCGTCCCTCCGTCAGTAAGGACTGTATAAGACCTTGGTTCTGGAGAGCGTCCAATTACCATAGTAGGCGTCTTCCATTTCTTCTCATCATCCAGTTTAATTCTGACACTTTGCCCCGCATTCAGTTCCTGTAAGGGCCTGACAGAATGTCTCCTGTCGTAGAAGAAACGATAACCCTTTTTGGCCTCTTCATCCCTCCTAAGAACTTCGTCCCGAGGAACAGGTCCAGGCGGCTTGAAGACACCCACTGAGGGTAAAGTGGTGTGAATCTGGCGTCCTAGCATCAGCTGTGCCGGGCTAAACCTGGTGGCTTTAATGGGCGTCGCCCTGTAAGACAAGAGGGCTAGGTACGGCTCAGATTGCTTTAGAATGAATTTTGTTGTTTGAACTGCCCTTTCAGCCATTCCATTGGCCTGCGGATAATGTGGACTTGACGTGGAATGTACAAACAAAAAGGGGGGGGGAGGGTCCCAACCAGTCCTTAGAAAATTGCCTGTTACACTGTGAAAACCGGAAAAGACAAAACGAACTTCCTTGCAAAAATGATGGACTATGAGTACGGCTCTCCTAGCCGAAACGCGTTAGTCTTTTTCTTTTGGGGAATTGCCCCACTATCTCTTTCTGTAATAATATTTTAATGGAATACCAATAAAGTGCTATTTTATTTTTACATTTTTGGTGCCTGGCATGTTTTTTCTTTTTTTTTTGGTGTGGAATGTACAAAGTCATATTCCCTGCTGAAAGCACTGAACTCTGTAGAAGCAAACTGCATACCATTATCACTCACCAGCTCCATTGGAATGCCCCACCGGGCGAACAAGCACTTCAGACGAATGATAACGGCTTGACTTGTGATATCATTCAGAGGTGCTATTTCCAAATACCTGAAATAGTAGTCGATTACAACAAGGAACTTTTTCCCGTGCATTTCACACAAATCAGCAGCTATTTTCTGCCACGGTCCTACTGGGGTTACCACTGTTACCAGGTAACTGCTCTGGTGGTGGGGATTGTTTCTGGGTAGGGCTGACTGTAGGCGCATGCAGCAGAAAGCTGGAGCGGCAGGCACGTGAGGATTTGAGCATCTGTGCAGCTGCATACACTGCTCTCTTCAGTCTTGAGGCTGTGTGACTCATCTCACACTGTATCCATGCAGCCTTGGACAGACAGCATCCAGTCTGCTGGTCCCTTTAGCCCTGCTCTTTCTGCTGTGGCCCTAAGATCAACTAACTGAAGCTTGTTAGGGGAACAGTGCTTTGTAGAAAGGTGTCAGTGGGAAGAATAAGTGAGTGCACACACACCCCTCCCTATGCAGCATTGTCTAGTGCAAGGTGAGAGGGAACTTTTTCCTAGCAAAGAAGTGACATGTGCTGCTGTGGCTGATGTATAATGTCATGCTGATACTTCACACATTAATGTAAGGTTTATTTTTATAGTTTTTGTTTTCTCTCTGTCTCAGATTTTACGGCTTCCCATAGTAGTACTGCTGTTCCAGTCAGTAAACTTATACTGCACCTCCATGCTTCCTCTTCAGTCTTTACCTTGCTTTGCTCCTGTTGGCTGCCATAAATATTTTTAAGCAGCTAACCTCACACCAGAATCACATTCAAAAGAATATTAAATGAATCCACAGGGGAGGAATTTATGTATTTATTTACTTATTAGTACTGCTTAGGTCCAGTTTCACATATTGCAATTTATTTAATTTTTTTAAATGATTAGCTCAGCAGTGGATAATCCACTGCTGGGTAATAATTTTAAAAAAATTGATTTAGTTGTTTTTTGGGATGTTGGGGTGGAGAGCGAAATTGCATGGGGGGGGCCCAAGAAAATTTTCGCCCAGGGTCCAGTCAATATTAAAGACGGCCCTGGCACCGTGTGCATCGGGCATGCTGCTCTCATCCACTTCTAGGTCTATCCATTATTTTCGATCTACCGCTCACACTGTGTCTTTCACTAGCAATTTTCCTGGACTGTTGCACTTCATCCACAATACTCTCAGACCTCAGATCAGCAATTTGCTTTTTCACCAGTTCACTCTGGCGGGTCATCCTAATAGCCCCATCTAATGTTAAATCAGGCTCTAACTGCAGCTTCAGTGAGACTTCAGCATCTGCAATTCCGATAACTATTCTGTCTCTGATTTGCTCTTCTTTAGCAACACCAAACTCACAGAATTCAGCTAGTTCATACACGCTGCGCACAAATGACTCCACAGATTCTCCCACACGCTGATAACGTTTGTGAAAACAAGCTCTCTCATGAATCACATTTCTTTTGGGCACAAAGTGGGCACTGAGTTTATCCATAACTATATCAAAGTTAAATTCTTCCCCTTCTTGGAAAGTAAAAGCATTGAACACTGGCTCCACAGCTTTCCCCATAGAGTATAAAAGATAATTAACTTGTACTTCACCACTCTCCTTGTCCAGCTTGGAAGCAATCCTGAAGTGCTGAAACCGCTGACGCTATGTGGGCCAAGCTGCAGGCTGAGAGAAGTCAAAAGGCTCAGGGGGGTAAACTTTGACATCGTCATCGATCAGGAAAAGAAGCGCAGGCAAGAACTTCTGTCACCATGTCATGAGATGCAGGACACATGCAGGACACAGCAATGATGGTACAACTCTATTTTATTACAGAGCATGGAAACACACATCTATTCAGGTTGATTGTACTAACTAACTGCGACACAGACTACCGGACCTAAGCCCCGCCCCATCCTGCTCTCATCACAACCATCTCTCTCACACACACACGAACAAACACACACACACACACAACCGTACGTACACAAATACACCTACAAACGTGCTCAAACTCTCTTATGCATACACATGTATACATACATACACACATATGCATACACACACGCATGTGCACAGATACACTTGCATACACAGATATTCCCATAGGTACACATTGACATATGCACACACACACAGCATACACATGCATACATACTTGCATGTGCACAGATACAACTACTCAGACATACACATGCACACTGATATTCCCATAGATACACACTGATATATGCAACATACGCAGCATACACATGCATACATACTTGCATGTGCACAGATACAAATACTCACGCATACACAAGCTCGACACACACTGATATTCTCATGGATACGCACACACACGCAACATACACATGCATACACACTTGCATGGGCACAGATACAACTACTCACACAGACACACTTATATTCCCATAGATAAACACTGACATATACACACATATGCAGCATACACACTTGCAGGGGCACAGATACACATTCACACATTCACACACAGATATTTCCATAGATACACACTGACATATACACACATACACATGCATACAAACTTGCATGGACGCAGATACACCTATACACATTCACACACAGATATTCCCATAGATACACACTGACATACGCACCCACATGCATATATACATATGCATACACACTTGCATGTGCACAAATACAACTGCTCAATCAAACACACACACAAATTTTCTTGTGATCTTTCAAAAAGTGGTTTTGTTGAATATTATGATTTTACTTGCTCATGAGTTGCAATGGTTGCTTCTGTTACTTGTCTTTTTGTAAATAATTACAACAAACTTGAAATCTTTGCAAAGTAATTTGCAGTAACATTACATGAAGTTATATGCAAATTGGTGTATACTGTCCCTTTAAGTACAGGGAGATCATAACTTGATGGCCAGCTAGCTGGGGAACTGCAAACAAGCCTAGGTTACCTGAATAGCAACTAGTGGGGTGTGCTACATTTGTGTATTTGTTATTTTTTTTTTTTATACATACACTTATATCATTTGTGCTGCAGAATGCAGGGCCTTTCTCTTTGGGCTTGATTCTCTAAAGCTCTCTGGCCTGGTGAGATTCTACAAAATCTCTTGTTAGTATTATGAGGCCCAAGTTACCTCATTCAGTCACCTTTTCCCCTGACACTCCCACCTCATAGCATTGAAGCATTTATTCTTACCTCTGTGTTATCCTCATGCCAGCTTGTACCTTTCATGTGGTATATGCGCACAAACAGAAATGTTTCTGTGGTGGGAAGTGCTCCAAACAAAATGATATCAGTGACATCATACAACTTCTCAGTGCGCTACTTATGGTATGCTTGCCAGGCTGCCAAGGAGTCTTGTGGTTAAGGTGAGATCATAGCGGCTCGCATCACTTATACTTTCAGCCTATCACCCGTTGGCATTTCTACAATTAAAATGCATGATATGTTGCACATCAAAGGAGAACCCCAAGCAATGAAACAAATCAGTAATTACAATCTTAACACATATGCAAAACAGGCTCTTTCTGTTTTATTAAATTAAATTAGTATTACATGTGAAATTCATAACGACTCTATTTCCCCTGTGAAGTGACTAGTCTTGTGATGAAGTCTCACTTTTTTTTTTAACTTGTAATTTTTATTGGATTTTTGCAACAAAGGGGTAATAGATACAACAATTGTACGAGTCAATCGTACTTCAAATGTAAATACATCAGAACAAGAAGAATACGCAATACAGTCATGACGTTAATACCATATTAAGAGGGGGTAGTAGAGTTCCAATGGGACACAAAGGAACGTCAAGAGGGGGGTAAGGGAGGGACTAGGGAAAAGAGGGAGGGGTATGCTAGAAGGCCTTTAGGGGGAGGGAGAGGGTCAGGAGAGAAGCCAGTTCAGATTTACAGAGATATGTCCAGGGTTCTGTCGGTGTGGTTGGGGGTGTACTGAAACCTAGGTGTCAAAGCTAGGGAGCCAGAGAGTGTCAAACCTACTTTTCCATTCGGACCAGGTTAGTTAGAAGAAATCGGACCTACCAGAGGCATAGTAAATGCTCTTCTCCATAGAGTACATGTAGGCCATATTAGATACAATATCCGACCAGGCCGGGGGAAGGGCTCGTTTCCAAGATCTCGCTATGTTAAGTTTAACTGCTGACAGGAGATAGACACTAAGGGAGCCATAGTGTTTGGGGAGTCTACATGTGCCTAGGTGGAAAAGGGCCGTCTCGGGAGTTCTAGGTAGATTGATACCTAAGCTGGTCAGTGTAGAGAAGCATTTGTGCCAGATGGGTTTGAGTCTGGGACAGCTCCACCAAATGTGGATCATGTCACCTATATGTGAGCAATCTCTCCAACAGGTGGGGGAGGCCCCAGGGAAAATTTTTGCAAGTCGAGCTGGGACATAATACCAGTGCGTGAGTACCTTTATATAGGTTTCTAGGATGGTAATGCAATGGAGGGTTTTCTTTGTCAGTAGGAGCGTGCGTTGCCACTCCTCGAGGGGTTTCATGAAGTCTAACTTCCGTTCCCATTTTAAAATATGTTGAGCTTTATCAGCTGGGGCAGCACCTTCCATGAGGGTGTAATGTAAGGATAATGGTTTACCTAGCCTGAGCCCCTGTTGCCATCTAGCTTCCCAAATGGTGAGGTGCCGAGGCAGAGAGGGTTTGAAACCCCATCTGGACAACAGGCTAATGACCCTTGAGTGTTCGAACTTCAGATACAGTGGGGTGGACGGGGGGGCATTAAGTTGGTTAAAGGAGGAAAAGGCTACTTGAGGAGAGGTAAACCAAAGGTCCGACACTCTCGTGACACCCAGCCTAGCCCAAGCAGTCGGGTGTGAGTCGGGTAGGCCTGACAAGAGGCCAGCAATGGAAGTATTTGGAGACGGGTGGGGTGCCACCTTAGGGTTATGTCGTAGGCGGTCCCAGGCGGACAGACATTCCCATATAATCGGGTTTGTGACGCTCAGGTTCCTCCTACAGTGGGGTGGCGTCCATATTAGGTCCCTCAGGGCAAGATTGTGTGGTAGGGAGGATTGTTTGATTGATCTCCATTTACAATCTGACCCCTTAACTCCCCATTGGGAGATATGGGTGAGCATAGCGGCATCCGCATACCTGAAAATAGAGGGGGAAGCCACACCCCCATGCATTCTAGGGTATTGTAAAATGTTATGGGCAACTCTAGGGGGCTTGCCCTGCCAGATGTACTTAGTACAAGCGCTCTGGAACTGTATAAGGAGGGTTCTGGGCACCCTGATTGGGAGACAGCGAAGGGCATATGTAAATTTAGGAAGGTAGCTCATTTTTAGGGCCGCTATGCGGCCCAGCCAGGAGACACATTTGAAATTCCACCTCGAAGGCAGGGACCGAAGCTCAGCTAGTAGGGGTTTGAAATTGTCATCAATAATTTGGGGGAGAGTCGGACAGTTTAACTCCAAGGTGGGAGACAAACTTACGGCTAGCGATAAACTTATATTTTTCACATAGACTTTTGGAGACCTCTTCAGGGAACCCGGATGTAAATATTTCCGATTTTGATTGGTTTAACTTATAGTGCAAGATGGTACTAAACGTCTCGAGGAGGGATAGGAGTCTCGGGACCTCCCTCAGGGGACTGGAAAGGAACAAGGTAGTATCGTCGGCAAATAGGGCCACTTTATGGACCCTGCCGTGCAGGGTAATTCCCAATATCTGAGAAACTGACAAGAGAAAGACGACAGCACTACCAATGCTGTGTCTCACTGGTTTTCAAATTTCTTCTCTGAATATGAGAAATACCAATAGTAATTAGGGAGACCGGGTGCTGTACATAGGGAAAGACTAACTCACAAATATCAATTGCCTTAGGCAATTGCAAGAATGTACTTGTGTAGCACTCACCAGCAATTGATCTATTTAGGTCCAATGCTACCTTAGGTAAAGAAGCCCAAAGAGGGGCGATTAAAACTTAACTTTTATTTTGTTAGTTAAAATCTTTACAACACATTAAAATCCACAAACAGTGTGAGGTGAGGGAATGTTGTTCCAAAAAGGAGTAGACCATTAGTACATTTTTGGTAAATCCAAGGGAAAATACCCTCACTATTGTGGGGTGCTACAATATACCTCGGGTGTCACCCTTTTATATGTAGGGTCCTGAGTTATATCTCAGGTGTAGCTGATCCCCCAATAGTTGTGTGTAGTCCACAGTGTGGGGAGTGTGATTACTAATTCAGATTTGTGTTTTATTTTTATTTTGGAAACCAAACTGTAACGGTCCCCTACAGTTCTTTGCCACTCCTTTGTTGAAGGATAGGATAGAATTACCACCAGACTGGCTGTGCTAGGGGGTCTATCAGCTGCTTCGTGCTGGGTTAGGTGGATATGCTTATATTATGGAGATTATAACTGGGGGGTGACGATATAGCACGTTTATGTAGAGAAATTGTTTAACCCACTTATCTACGAGGGTTAGGAGGTATTCTCCTGTTTATATGTGGGATCAGGTTGGTCGTGCTACAGTATTGATCTGATATTACAGATATTCTTAACTGGTGTATAGATAGCCCTGTGGGTTAATTAGAATTATTTATAGTTATCAACACATGTTATTATAATTCCATATAGAGAGCTAAATATACATATAAGTTAAGTACGCTATTAATTTATTGATACTGAATATCTGTTATAGTGTGCGGTGCTTCTACTCGTATTGTAATACTTTGTATCTGGAGAGCCTGAATGGCGAAAATGTGCAGAGCTTAGCTGTCAAAGGACAGTAGTAGTATTCAGAAAAAATTGGTTGCCTTATTAGATACTGATCTCCTGTAGGTCAGAATAGCTGGTTTGTCTACCTGTGATATCAAAAACTGCCCCTGCTTGATTATATACATATAGGTTTTCTTAGTATTGCGGATACACCTATAAATTCCTTATCGTAAAGTAGGACTTATCAGTTTACTTCATCAGTCATTACTGTCTATATTAACCCCCCGTTTTTTTCAGGTTTTGCTCCCCAGTATAATATGCAAATATAGGGGTATGAGATTTGTTTAGCCGGAGGTTTTCTGTAGTTAGCGTTAATGTAGTGGCTAAACAGTTATAATAGCCTAGATGGTAAAATTCGAGTTACCGTTTGGCCTTCCCAGCTTATAGTATAAACACAAAAATCAATCCCTTACCATTCAGGGTTGTAGTACCCTCTAACCATAATAGATTAATTTCGTTTTGTCTATTTTTGCGGTAGTGATTAGTAAAGTACTAATACTAACTATTGACAGCTTGTCTGGCTAGAGGATCTCGAATCCACACACTGGTTCACACATGTACCATTTTAAATTATTTTTCTAATTAAACATTCATACACCAAGTCACACTGTTTGAAAAGTTAAAAAGGAGAAAAGTTCTCCAGCTGCCCTGACATGTTTCGCCACGAAGGCTTTGTCAAAGGTGGGGCGCCCGCCGAACTTGGGGCTTTTTATTGGCTGGCCGGTGGGAGGTGCTCCCACGTCGGCTGTTGTGATTGGTTCCCAGTTTCTCCTATCGTATCAGTAGGAGAGGGGGGTGTGTGGGGAAACGTCATTTCTGTAGCGCTTATTGTGTGCCTATCTCTGATTCTCAGTGTCCGATCATGGTATTTGGGCACCTAATAGGGGTTATATACCTAAATGAGGTGGGACACTGCAGGGGATATTAAATAATACACTCGCTGTATTACTGTGACTAACATCATCCAGATGGGCTTGTCTCCCTTTTAGGGTATATATTAATGATTTGGTCGCAACCAAAATGGAAACAATAACAATAAAACTGGACAAAGTAAATACATTCCCTGATTTGCTGTGAGATCTTGGGTAACACATAAAGAGGCTGAGGGAACTTTGTGCAGGACCAATTATATGAGTGAGATTGAAATGTTGATGTGGTTATAAGTGGTGATGTCGAGTGCAGGGAAAAAGGAGGTGAACAGCAACAAAAAGTGTTAAAAACTGGTGCCAAACGTGAGACTTTTAGTCTAGTGTCCCATTGTTGAACATACTGGTATTCTAGATCCCAGAATATAAATGTGATGTAATTAGTGTGTTCATAATGTGTGAGTGGAAGCCCGGTGCCAAATTGTCCTGGGCTGTCTAGATAATTATATAGAGAATAGTGACAACACTATGTAGGTGTGAGCTTCACAAGCCTATGGAGACTTAAATTATTGGTGTCATAGGTGTGCTTGCATCATTGAGTGTGCTAGTGAAATGTAAAGTGCAACATTTACTTTACTTTAGACAGTGAGGGGTAAATGGATATTTATCAGGTTTGTTATTGATTATAATAGATAATCAAAGTGAGTGGGACCTGTTCATTTCTGGTTCCCATTATGTATTACTATGAAATTCAATGGTCCAATTTCTATTAAGTTTCAGGTGATTGGTGCGCCATTTTACTCAGGCCTTGTAAGAATTGACGTAAAGTTATATTGATTCTATTATGTATCATTCTTGAATTTTAACCTTTTTTGGAAAAAGTGAATTCAGGTAATATTATGTGTCATTCTCACATCCCAAGGTGTCCCATATGGATGTGTTTAGGTGTGTATCCTTAGGATGGTTTCTGAATTAGTTTATTTTTACAGAAAACAGTAATAGTTGTTTTGTTCATTTAATCCCTTAGGATACACACTGTCTAGCAGATATATCCACCTGCACTCTGCTCTTAGCAGGGCTTGTTCTATGTTGCCCCCTCTGATGCCTAAGGATATTTTTTCTATTCCTTGGCACTTTAGCTCTCTTGGATTGGAGAGATGACGTTTAAAGAAATGGTGGGCCACTGAAGTTATGGTTTTCCCATCTTCAAGGTCCTTAGCGGCATTTTTAATGTTCCTTACATGCTCCTGTAGTCTGACTTTGAGCTGGCGGCTGGTCATGCCAATATAGATCTTGGAACAGCTGCAATATAGTGCATATATTATATTGTCTGTTGTGCAGCTGATGTAATTCTTGATTTTATGTGTGTGGCCAAACCTATCTTGAATCATGTCCGTTCTGCGGATGTATTTACAGGAGGAGCAAGTGCCGCAGGGGAAAGATCCTGCCCGGATGGCAGTCCTGGTTTTCCCCACTTGGTAGTGGCTACGGGATACCCTATCTTTTATGTTCTGGGTTCTCCTGTATCCTATTTGTATCTTATCTCCTACAATTGGCTTCAGATCTGGGTCTAGAGTGAGAATGTGCCAGTGTTTGTTCAGTATGTCATTGACAGCATGCACTTGTGGGGTATAAGTTAGAATTAGTCTAGTTTGTTCATCCTTTGTCTTGGACTTTTTATGGAGTAATTCTGTTCGATTGGTATGTAATGCCCTGTTTTTGGCTCTTTTGATATTTCTTTTACTATATCCTCTGTCCTCTAATCGTTGCTCCAATATTTTTGATTGTTCTTTGAAAAGATGTATATTGCTACAATTCCTTCTTATCCTCAAAAATTCCCCAACCGGTAGCGATTTGGTGGTTCCGGGGGCGTGAGAACTGCTGTTATGTAACAAGCTGTTAGTTGCTGTTTCTTTTCTGTAGAGATTGGTTTGTATTCTTCCCTCCTGGTCTTTGAAGATTGTGAGATCTAGAAAATCTATCTCTTTTTGACTCATTTTATAAGTTAACTTGATGTTTAGATCATTCTGATTGAGATTACAGAGGAAAGTCTCTAATTCTTGCTTGCTTCCTTCCCACATGAACAGAATGTCATCTATATACCGAATCCAGAACGGTATTTTGTCTGTTTCCGTGGAGTGCCTGTCATTGAATACCACATGTTTTTCCCAGAAACCCAAGAACAAGTTGGCGTAGGTGGGGGCACAGGCCGTGCCCATCGCCGTCCCTTGAACTTGTAAGTAAAACTGGTTGGCAAAGGTGAAGAAATTGTATTTGAGGACAAATTCCAAAAGTTTTAGGATGAACAGGTCGTGATCCTCCTCTTCCGAGGAGCCTTGACTTAGAAAAAACTGAACAGCCCTGAGTCCCTTGTCATGTTCTATGGAGGTGTATAGGGACTCCACGTCCGCTGTAACTAGCCATGTTTCTTTTCCGGCGTTGCTGTTGTCCAATCTTTGTAAGACCTCCATGGTGTCTTTGACATAAGAAGGGAGGGCTTCCACAAATTCTCGCAATCTGTGGTCCACATATCTACTGGCATTTTCTGATAAACATTCGTTGCCAGAGACAATGGGCCTACCCGGCGGATTAGTGATATCTTTGTGAACCTTTGGGATGAGATAGAAGGTAGCGATTTTGGGGTATCTGACTGTTAGGAACTTTTTTTCATCCGTATTTATTATTCCTCTACTACTGCCTTCATTGATTATGTTGTTATAGATCTTGCTATATGTTTCACTTGGATTGTTAAATAGTTTTTGATAGCATTGTCTATTTTTTAGTTGTTTTTCAACTTGTTTCAAGTACATCGGTAAAGGCCAGAGGACAATGTTGCCCCCCTTATCCGCTTCCCTTATTATTACGTCGTCCCATGTCTGGATTTCTTTGAGAGCCAATTTTTCGGTTTTTGTGAGGTTCTGTTCCGGATAGCCCATTTTTAATTGTGAAATTTCTTCACAGACCACCTGATTGTATATTTCCAATTGCATGGATAAGTTGTATTTAGGTACAAATGTGGATCTAGCCTTCAAGTTTCGTCTCCAGGATTTGGATTGGGACTCATTATCCTCTAATAGGCTTTCCAGATCTTGTAGGCTCCTCCTGTCAGCTTCTGACAGGGTGGGATCAGATTTTTTGGCAAAGAATTTTTTTAGGTTAAGTTTTCGTATATACAGCTGTATATCTTTAATTATTTCGAATTTATTAAGTTGTCCCGTGGGACAGAAAGATAGACCTTTGGATAATACAGAGATATGATCTGGAGTTAAGGAGTGCTCTGACAGGTTTATGATTTTTAGTGATTTAATCTCATCTGCGAGAAGGGACTCGGGGCTCTCTGGTGTTGTCTGCCCCTCCGTGGTGTTCCTCTCGGGTAACCTCTTGCCCTGGTTGGTTTTTTGTTTGTACTTCTGGCCTCTTCTGGAGGTTCTGCCTCTTCTGATGTGCCCTCGTCTAAAAAATTATTTCTCTTATTTCTGGTTGGTAAGGAGAAAGTGGCAGTAGAAGTACTAGGGGTATCTCCATTGTTGTCATTCATTGCATTGTCTTCCCCATCCGTGTCAGAAATGTCACTTTGAATTATATTGGGATGGTTGGTTCTGGGGTTACCTTTATAGAAGTTTCTTCTTCTCCACTTATAGATCTTTTTCTCTTTATAGTCATTAATATCTCTAAAAAGCTTGCCTTGTTTCATGTCTCTTAACTCTTTAATGTATTGGTCTAATTCTTTCTGATAGGTTTTGTACATCTTTTCAAAATCCGATTGTAGTTCATATTTTTTAAGTTGTGTATATTGCTCTTGAATAGTTGTTTCTAATTTGTCATATTTTTCTTTGTCATGGCGTATTAGGATGTTCATGAGTTTAACGGAGCATTCTGATAAGGCTGTTTCCCAGTCTTCTGTTAATACTGGATTCTCAAATTCAAAGGCCGGGAACAACTGGATTCTTAGTCCTCTAGGGATTAATTTTTGTTGAATATATTTGTCAAAAAATTGTTGATCCCACCACACTTTTTCCTGTTTGAACATATTTTTGTGTACCTCTTTCAGTAGGGTCTCTAGTGATCCAATAGGGGTATAATCATCCGTAGCACTACTTTTGAACATATTGTCCAAATCAGTGGCTCTTTTAGAGTGTCTATCTGATCTGTCTTTGCCGCCCTAATTGCCGCAGCCAAAGGTTCCATGGCTAGCGCAAACAGGATCGGGGAGAGGGGGCAACCCTGTCGGGTGCCATTGGAAATAGAAAAGGGGGTGGGGTCAAATCCCAATCCTCTTACTGAGGCCATGGGGGAGGAATATAAGGCCTTAACTGCGCGTATGATTTGCGTGGGGAACTTGAAGTTCTCTAAAACCCGCCAGATGTACTCCCACCTGACGCGGTCAAAGGCCTTCTCAGCATCAAGGGAAAGCACCGCGAGTGGCCTATCAAGTCTTTTGGCTTCTAGTAGGATGTCAAGGAGCCTCCTGGTGTTATCTGGGCCCTCTCTCCCTGGAATAAAACCGACTTGGTCCGGGTCAATAAGTGCTGGTAGCAATTTTGCTAACCCGTTAGCAAGAATTTTGGCGTAGATCTTAACGTCAGTATTGATGAGCGGTAGCTAGCGCATAGGGTTGGGTCTTTATTGGGTTTAGGGATAGTAATGATAGAGGCCTCTAAAAATTCCCTGTCAAATTTCCCTGTGGACATTGCCTTATTGAAGAATCTGGTGAGCATAGGGACAAGTTCTTCCAGATATGTCTTGTAAAAAATAGCCGTAAAGCCGGCCGGTCCGGGGGCTTTAAGGGACTTCAGTTTTTTAATGACCAGCTTGACCTCTTGGCCAGTGATCGGAGTGTCAATACACTCTATATGAGTTTTGTCCAGGGTGGGAAGTTTTAAAGATTGGAGGAATGAACTTATGTTTTCCGAGGGGGCTTTCCCGATTGTCGTCGTGTCATCTATATTATAGAGTTCAGAGTAGAACTTATTAAACTGTTGGCCAATTTGGGAGGGAAGTCTAAAAGATTGTGTGCCCTGCTTGATTTCTTGGATGCGGGAGGCACCCGTGCGTTGCCTAATTTTATTGGCAAGTAAAGAGTCTGCCTTATTGCCTTTGGAATACAGGAGGTGCTTTAAACAAAGGAGATTAGATTGCGTTCTGTGGAATTCTAGCTGTCAGATGTGCCGCCTAATGTCCTCTACCTCGTGTTTGTGTACTATGGGATCTGAGATTCGTCGTTGGGTCTCAAGGACCCGGAGTCTACAATGTGCTTGGGATAGGGAGAGGCCTGCCTGCTTCCTGAGATAAGCCTGCTTGCGGATGAAGAGGCATCCGAGGGTGGCCTTGAACACTCCCCATATTGTGTTTTCACTAATTCTGGGGTATCATTAGTCTGGAGGGTGAAGCGAATCTCCTTCCTGATCTCCTCTCTGAATGGGACATCCGAAAGGAGATGGTGCGGCAGTCTCCAAGGGGCTCTAGACCTAGTAGTGTGACTGGAGGTTATATCCAGGGTGACAAGGTCATGGTCCGACCACGGGCAGGGATGTATGCTCGCGGAGCGGACCAGATCCAGATCTATGGGGTGACAGAAGAAATAGTCCAACCTAGAGTATGTAGCGTGTGGGTGGGAGAAGTGGGCGAAGTCCTTGTCTAGAGGATGTAGGGACCTCCAGATATCAAAGTAAGTAAACTGGCACATAAGTTCCCTTAATCTGCGACTGGTTGGGACGCAGCTGGAGGAAAGTCTTTTGGAAGGGCTAGTTTTCCTATCTATCTTCCTATCCCACACCATGTTCAGGTCACCTGCAAGGATTACCCTGCCCTGTTTGACTTTATCCACATGCAGGAGAACTTTCCTGAGGTACCTAGGCTGGAGCGAGTTCGGAAGATAAACCGAAACCAGAGTATATGTGACGTGATCTAGATTGCAAATAAGAATGAGGTATCTGGCTTGAGGGTCTCTAAATATGAAGAGGGGTTCATAGGCCACTCTTTTGTGTATTAGAATGGCTACTCCTCTGGCTTTTTTGGTGAAGGAGGCCGCCTCGAAAACTGGGTATTCCCTAGGTGTATGGAGAGGAGGGGAGTCTGCTAACAGGTGTGTCTCTTGGAGAAGAGCTACATCTGCCCTATGATGGCGCAAGGAGCGGGACAGGAGGCATCTCTTGCCCACAGTATTAAGGCCTCTAACATTGTGAGTAAGGAACCTGAGGGAGGCCATTTAGAGATCTGTTATGAGGATAGAGGGAATGGTAGGGATCAAAGGTTGGGTAGGGAGGGATGGGGGATGAAGGGAAGCAAGTGGAAGTAGTCCACCTATGTGGGGCCCTGGGGTGGGCACCAAAAATGGGGGGGAGCTAAACTTGTCCTGGAGGTAGAGGGACTAGTGCAAATAGCCCCGCTCTTCTGCAAAGACGAAACAAAATAACTAAGCAAACATATAAATACTCGGGCTCTATTTAGAGCTAGATACAGTAACATTAAATAGGTAAATGAATAACAGTATGCAAGAATGACACTGAAAGTTAAGTGTGGTTCAAGACCCTCAAGTAGGTGAGGCTGGAGGCCTCATAATGTGGTCAGGGGGGTTAGGTTTTGGTCGCTTCGGCCTCTGTTCTTTAATGGACCACTCTGGAGCTGTGACCCGCAATCTGGAGTGGACCTCTTGCTGGTTGTCAGGGGCAGTTTGGAGGCCCAAGTTGGCTAGTAGAGTGCCCCCCATAGAGGGTGAGGGAATAATGTGGGTTTGGTTGTCCCTGGTCACAATCAATTTAGTGGGGAATCCCCACCTATATTTGATCCCTGCTTTCCTCAGTTGCGTGGTAATTGGGGCGTAGAGTTTTCGCTGTTGCAATGTATGTGAGGAGAGGTCGGGTAAGAGTTGGATATCCTTGAAATTGTCTGGTAGAGTGGGTTTACTGTATGCCGCTTGCATCAACCGGTCTTTAAAGGTAAAGTGGTGGAAGCAGACCACCACATCCCTCGGCTTGTCTGATGAAACTGAACGTGGCCTAATAGCCCTGTGGGCCCTTTCCATAGTATGCCTGTTGCCCTCCAACGGGCCCAAGAATGCAGCGAACAAAGAGATGAGGAACTCCTGTAAGCCACCCATAGTAACCGACTCTGGGATGCCTCTGAACCTGATGTTGTTCCTCCTAGCCCTATCCTCCATATCTGCAAGTTTTAGCTCAAGTTGGGAGATTTGTTCGGCAAGGTTTTCTGCATAGGCTAGAAGGTTCGAGTTGTCGGTAGCTAGATCATCTTGTTGTCGTTCAAGTGAGTCCATTCTATCGCCAATCTCCAGAATTTCTTTTTTAAGTTCAGCTGAACTTCTCTGAATCTCAGTGGTGATAGATTTGGTCTGGGCTGCTAAGAGTTTCTGCAGAGTACTTTCGGTAATGTAATGATTGAGGTGGGCAACAGACTGAGAGCTCGATTGGGAACCCTCATCTTGCGACTCAGGATCACTAATGTCCTTGTTCACAGAAGCAGACACCTTGTGTGGCTGAGAGAAATGGTCAAGAACAGTCTTTTTTGAGGCCACTTGGGACTTGGCATTTTTTCTCGCAGAGTGCGACATATTTGGCAAAATAGGAGGGCCAGAGGAAGGATCGTTCAGTTACAATGGGAGACCACCCTGACCACTTAGACACAGATGAATCGTTAAATCACTGGATTAATCACATAAACAGAGAACGGTATCTAGATTATCACATAAATTTAACCTTCAACACCCAAATAGAGCATTAGCGGTATATGTTACACTGTAAGAGCGGGGCCAGCACAACCCTCGGCATAAATTACACCTGGCACATAATGTGAGGCCCTTACAACAATGATAGAGATGGTCCAATAAGTGGACCCTGTGATGGTAATTTGTGACGGCTCCCAAGAGCCCCCACGCGCCTCAGGGATGGGGGGATACGACCAAGAGGAAGGGGAAAAGGAGAGTGGAAGTGACCAACCCAGACTAGCTGGGCCGGAAAGGGGGAGGCGCGGGGGGGGACCAATGCAGCCAGTCCCGTTTGGCGAGACCTGGAGGTAGACCTCAACAAACACAATGTAGAGAAGTCAGGAAATAGTATACACCAATATTTAGAGCAGTGCTAGGTATAAAAAGTCCTGCAGGGGAGTAAGGCAGGATGGTGAGGAATACTGTGGTATAAGTATTGGGGCCTAAGTAATCAAAGGCCACAGTCAATGGGTTATTACCTAATTTAGAGGGAGAAGGGGATACAACACAAAGGAAGGGGGTAAATGGGTGAAAGTGAAAGTGACCAGCCCATCACGTGGGTGGGCTAGAGGTGTGGGGGTTTACAGATTTACAGGCTGGTTTGAATATTTACAACAGGCTACTTCTCAGTTAAAAAAGGAGTGTTAGACAGATATTTTAAACAACACAACACTCCCGCTTTGGGCTGAGAAACCCAAAGACTCATAGGCTGACGCAGCAGCGAATTTTCACAGGTATCCACCTGGAATGGACATACAATCTCAACACCAGAGTGCTGGTATGTTTTTGTTTTTTTTTATGTGGGTCCAATCCCTTTTAGTGAATGCCTGTAGTAGGGGCTAGCGTTGCTATAGACCAGTACTTGTAAGGTGTCCTCAGGCCTTACAGCTAAGAGAGAAACAACCTCAATTACCTCGTAAGGGGGGTCAAACGGGTAGTGCGCTTACAGGTAGTGGTGAGGTCCGGAAAGCCCTTGGATAAAGGATATACATGTAAGGGGGCACCGGTATATGCCAGGGGTCTAGATCTTATCTGAGTAGAATGATTACTGACCTAATCATGCGCGTGAATTGGTGACAGTAGGGTTCCTATACATAAAACAAGTATAATACAGAATATGGGAAATAATGACACACTTCTTATTATTAGCACCCTGCAGAAAAAGAAAAATGTTAGGTTAGGTAAAAATAAAGGCACTACACTTGGGTGAGAAGGCCCAAGACAGTTTAGCTGACGCAGCAGCTCCTATAATGCAAGAATAGTATATATGGTCAAAACTACCAGGGTTAGCCTACAGGAGGGCTTGTCTATATGCAAAGAACAGTCCCCTGTGTGGCAAGAGCACAGATGATCTGGTAAAGGAGCAGGGCCCCCACCTTAGTACAATATGCAATTCTGGTATTAGCTGTTCTTTTCTTTTTTGTATCTTTCACACTATTTTCATACACTTTAGTTACATTTACTAGGTGTCCTCACTGGAACTCTGCGAGAGTATAGGAAGTAATCAGGTAATGTGTGTAGGTGGTAACACAGTATTGTCCCTCTGGTGGCCTTGGGGCTAGGAATAAGAGTGGGTGTGTGGAAGGTGTATTTGCTTACCGCCTGCGGCTGACTCCAGCTGGAACTCCTGCAACCTCTGCGGTCGGAGCACATACAACGCTCAGCTTGATGCCGTTTATGAGCAGGGTAAGGGCTCTAGCGGCAATCCGGGTGTTTGAAGTGGCGACCTTGTTTGGAGTGCGTGGGACGTGGATAATAGCGAGTAAACTTGCTGTCAGCAATCTGCTGCCACCGCTCCACTTCATTGCGGCTGCCCGAAATCCTGCAAGCACCAGTCTCGTGTAGGGGAGGCCCAGCAGAGCCTAAGGTTGGGCTGACTTGGGCAGGATTATGGAAGTTGTGAGACATTAGGCAAAGGATTCCTCTAGCCGCTCTTTGCCGACAGATTTCCCTTGCAGGCCTCCGACCAAAGATGGCCGCTGTTCCCGCCACACAATAGGTAAGGCGCGCTCCGGAGTGGAGCCCACAGCGCAGGGTAGAGTCTTCGCAGCGGCAAGTCTATGGTGGCTGGGTGATGGGCTAAAGAGACCCAGGGGTTTTCAGCTCTGCCGTGGGTCTTCCGTCCTCACCTCCCAAAGATGTTATGGTCTGCGTGGGGGTTATGGTCGGCGGCGGACTTTACCGACAGGGTGAATCAGTTGTTCCCGCAATCAGAAACTCCTAGTCTTTCAAACTGTGGATGTTGGATATAGGTGGCTGGTTGTTTTTATCCAGGTGCTGATGCTCCGGAGCGGATCCCTGACCCTCCGGAGCTTACAAGGTGCAGGTCTATGGGAGCGTGCGGTAGTTCTGCCCCTGCGTTTTCCAGGAGAGTAGAATCTCACCAGAATGCGTCCCTAGGCAGTGTATTTCAGCAGGATAAGTTAGTATACCTATTTAGACCTATTTGTGGCTTGAGTTATAGGAGTAATAAACTGTAAATTCAGAAAAAAGTCAAGAGCTCTAGATGAGCACCTCCACTCAGTTCAGCGGTTAGCTCCGCCCCCTCGAAGTTTCACTTTTAAAGCTAGCAAGGTTGTCTAGTTTTTAAACGGTTTCAAAGTTTTCTTTTTGTGCATATGTTATAGTAGACTGAGGGTGTTGTATTTATTTCTTTTTTTATTATTTTTTTATATTTATTTCTCTCTATTACATTTTTGACAAAATATATGTGTATATATATGTACTGTATGTGTATATATATATATATATATATATATATATATACAGGAGTGCAGAATTATTAGGCAAGTTGTATTTTTTGAGGATTAATATTATTATTGATCAACAACCATGTTCTCAATGAACCCAAAAAACGCATTAATATCAAAGCTGAATAGTTTTGGAAGTAGTTTTTAGTTTATTTTTAGTTATAGCTATTTTAGGGGGATATCTGTGTGTGCAGGTGACTATTACTGTGCATAATTATTAGGCAACTTAACAAAAAACAAATATATACCCATTTCAATTATTTATTTTTTACCAGTGAAACCAATATAACATCTCAACATTCACAAATATACATTTCTGACATTCAAAAACAAAACAAAAACAAATCAGTGACCAATATAGCCACCTTTCTTTGCAAGGACACTTAAAAGCCTGCCATCCATGGATTCTGTCAGTGTTTTGATCTGTTCACCATCAACATTGCGTGCAGCAGCAACCACAGCCTCCCAGACACTGTTCAGAGAGGTGTACTGTTTTCCCTCCTTGTAAATCTCACATTTGATGATGGACCACAGGTTCTCAATGGGGTTCAGAGCAGGTGAACAAGGAGGCCATGTCATTAGATTTTCTTCTTTTATACCCTTTCTTGCCAGCCACGCTGTGGAGTACTTGGACGCGTGTGATGGAGCATTGTCCTGCATGAAAATCATGTTTTTCTTGAAGGATGCAGACTTTTTCCTGTACCACTGCTTGAAGAAGGTGTCTTCCAGAAACTGGCAGTAGGACTGGGAGTTGAGCTTGACTCCATCCTCAACCCGAAAAGGCCCCACAAGCTGATCTTTGATGATACCAGCCCAAACCAGTACTCCACCTCCACCTTGCTGGCGTCTGAGTCGGACTGGAGCTCTCTGCCCTTTACCAATCCAGCCACGGGCCCATCCATCTGGCCCATCAAGACTCACTCTCATTTCATCAGTCCATAAAACCTTAGAAAAATCAGTCTTGAGATATTTCTTGGCCCAGTCTTGACGTTTCAGCTTGTGTGTCTTGTTCAGTGGTGGTCGTCTTTCAGCCTTTCTTACATTGGCCATGTCTCTGAGTATTGCACACCTTGTGCTTTTGGGCACTCCAGTGATGTTGCAGCTCTGAAATATGGCCAAACTGGTGGCAAGTGGCATCTTGGCAGCTGCACGCTTGACTTTTCTCAGTTCATGGGCAGTTATTTTGCGCCTTGGTTTTTCCACACGCTTCTTGCGACCTTGTTGACTATTTTGAATGAAACGCTTGATTGTTCGATGATCACGCTTCAGAAGCTTTGCAATTTTAAGAGTGCTGCATCCCTCTGCAAGATATCTCACTATTTTTGACTTTTCTGAGCCTGTCAAGTCCTTCTTTTGACCCATTTTGCCAAAGGAAAGGAAGTTGCCTAATAATTATGCACACCTGATATAGGGTGTTGATGTCATTAGACCACACCCCTTCTCATTACAGAGATGCACATCACCTAATATGCTTAATTGGTAGTAGGCTTTCAAGCCTATACAGCTTGGAGTAAGACAACATGCATAAAGAGGATGATGTGGTCAAAATACTCATTTGCCTAATAATTCTGCACTCCCTGTATATATATATATATATATATATATATATATATATATATATATATATATATATATATATATATATATATATATATATATAAATAATTATAAAAGAACATAATTCTTAATGTTAAAAGGACATTAAACACTTTGAGATGGTAATATAAAATCATAAATAGTATATCTATAGAAAACTCAACAATATACTTTCATTATTTATTTTGTTCCCTTTCCCAGTAATTCCATTCTGAAATTGTGAGCTTTTCAGTTCCTGTTAGAACTGGAAATGCAGGACACTGTTATATTCCACACAGTCACTGACTGTTCACTGAAATGTCCTATTTATAGCTGTCCCTTATTGGCCACATCAGAGAAGGTAACCTAAGTTACAATATGGCAGCTCCCATTGTTTTATAGATGCTAAAACTTTAGACTTATTTTGTCACTATTTAAACAGCTAATTAAATTTTAAAAAATACATCTATATGTTATTCTCAGACTAATCTTTTCTTTCAATGCATTACTCTAGCTAGCATTTATTTAGGCCTAGATTTAGAGTTCGGCGGTAGCCGTCAAAACCAGCGTTAGAGGCTCCTAACGCTGGTTTTGGGCGCCCGCTGGTATTTGGAGTCAGTGATTAAAGGGTCTAACGCTCACTTTACAGCCGCGACTTTTCCATACCGCAGATCCCCCTACGCCATTTGCGTAGCCTATCTTTTCAATGGGATCTTTCTAACGCTGGTATTTAGAGTCGTTTCTGCAGTGAGCGTTAGAGCTCTAACGACAAGATTCCAGCCGCCTGAAAATAGCAGGAGTTAAGAGCTTTCTGGCTAACGCCGGTTTATAAAGCTCTTAACTACTGTACCCTAAAGTACACTAACACCCATAAACTACCTATGTACCCCTAAACCGAGGTCCCCCCACATCGCCGCCACTCGATTAAAAATTTTAACCCCTAATCTTCCGACCGCCACCTACGTTATACTTATGTACCCCTAATCTGCTGCCCCTAACCCCGCCGACCCCCTATATTACATTTATTAACCCTAATCTGCCCCCCACAACATCGCCGCCAGCTACTTAAAATAATTAACCCCTAATCTTCCGACCGCAAAGCGCCGCCACCTACGTTATCCCTATGTACCCCTAATCTGCTGCCCTAACACCGCCGACCCCTATATTATATTTATTATCCCCTAATCTGCCCCCCTCAACGTCGCCGACACCTGCCTACACTTATTAACCCCTAATCTGTCGAGCGGACCGCACCGCTACTATAATAAAGTTATTAACCCCTAACCCGCCTCACTAACCCTATCATAAATAGTATTAACCCCTAATCTGCCCTCCCTAACATCGCCGACACCTACCTTCAATTATTAACCCCTAATCTTCCGATCGGAGCTCACCGCTATTCTAATAAATGTATTAACCCCTAAAGCTAAGTCTAACCCTAACACTAACACCCCCCCTAACTTAAATATAATTTAATCTAACGAAATAAATTAACTCTTATTAAATAAATTAATCCTATTTAAAGCTAAATACTTACCTGTAAAATAAATCCTAATATAGCTACAATATAAATTATAATTATATTATAGCTATTTTAGGATTAATATTTATTTTACAGGCAACTTGGTATTTATTTTAACCAGGTACAATAGCTATTAAATAGTTAAGAACTATTTAATAGTTACCTAGTTAAAATAATAACAAATTTACCTGTAAAAGAAATCCTAACCTAAGTTACAAATAAACCTAACACTACCCTATCAATAAAATAATTAAATAAACTACCTACAATTACCTACAATTAACCTAACACTACACTATCAATAAATTAAATAAACACAATTGCTACAAATAAATACAATTAAATAAACTAGCTAAAGTACAAAAAATAAAAAAGAACTAAGTTACAGAAAATAAAAAAATATTTACAAACATAAGAAAAATATTACAACAATTTTAAACTAATTACACCTACTCTAAGCCCCCTAATAAAATAACAAAGCCCTCCAAAATAATAAATTCCCTACCCTATTCTAAATTAAAAAAGTTACAAGCTCTTTTACCTTACCAGCCCTGAACAGGGCCCTTTGCGGGGCATGCCCCAAGAAGTTCAGCTCTTTTGCCTGTAAAAGAAAACATACAATACCCCCCCCCCCAACATTACAACCCACCACCCACATACCCCTAATCTAACCCAAACCCCCCTTAAATAAACCTAACACTAAGCCCCTGAAGATCTTCCTACCTTGTCTTCACCATACCAGGTTCACCGATCCCTCCTGGCTCCGATATCTTCATCCAACCCAAGCGGGGGCTAGACATCCACTGAAGAAGTCCAGAAGAGGGTCCAAAGTCTTCCTCCTATCCGGCAAGAAGAGGACATCCGGACCGGCAAACATCTTCTCCAAGCGGCATCTTCTATCTTCTTCCATCCGGTGCGGAGCGTGTCCATCTTGAAGCAGGCGACGCGGATCCATCCTCTTCTTCCGATGTCTCCCGACGAATGACGGTTCCTTTAAGGGACGTCATCCAAGATGGCGTCCCTCGAATTCCGATTGGCTGATAGGATTCTATCAGCCAATTGGAATTAAGGTAGGAATTTTCTGATTGGCTGATGGAATCAGCCAATCAGAATCTAGTTCAATCCGATTGGCCGATCCAATCAGCCAATCAGATTGAGCTCGCATTCTATTGGCTGATCGGAACAGCCAATAGAATGCGAGCTCAATCTGATTGGCTGATTGGATCAGCCAATCGGATTGAACTTGATTCTGATTGGCTGATTCCATCAGCCAATCAGAAAATTCCTACCTTAATTCCGATTGGCTGATAGAATCCTATCAGCCAATCGGAATTCGAGGGACGCCATCTTGGATGACGTCCCTTAAAGGAACCGTCATTCGTCGGGAGACATCGGAAGAAGAGGATGGATCCGCGTTGCCTGCTTCAAGATGGACCCGCTCCGCACCGGATGGAAGAAGATAGAAGATGCCGCTTGGAGAAGATGTTTGCCGGTCCGGATGTCCTCTTCTTGCCGGATAGGAGGAAGACTTTGGACCCTCTTCTGGACTTCTTCAGTGGATGTCTAGCCCCCGCTTGGGTTGGATGAAGATATCGGAGCCAGGACGGATCGGTGAACCTGGTATGGTGAAGACAAGGTAGGAAGATCTTCAGGGGCTTAGTGTTAGGTTTATTTAAGGGGGGTTTGGGTTAGATTAGGGGTATGTGGGTGGTGGGTTGTAATGTTGGGGGGGGGTATTGTATGTTTTCTTTTACAGGCAAAAGAGCTGAACTTCTTGGGGCATGCCCCGCAAAGGGCCCTGTTCAGGGCTGGTAAGGTAAAAGAGCTTGTAACTTTTTTAATTTAGAATAGGGTAGGGAATTTATTATTTTGGGGGGCTTTGTTATTTTATTAGGGGGCTTAGAGTAGGTGTAATTAGTTTAAAATTGTTGTAATATTTTTCTTATGTTTGTAAATATTTTTTTATTTTCTGTAACTTAGTTCTTTTTTATTTTTTGTACTTTAGCTAGTTTATTTAATTGTATTTATTTGTAGCAATTGTGTTTATTTAATTTATTGATAGTGTAGTGTTAGGTTAATTGTAGGTAATTGTAGGTAGTTTATTTAATTATTTTATTGATAGGGTAGTGTTAGGTTTAATTATATCTTAGGTTAGGATTTATTTTACAGGTAAATTTGTTATTATTTTAACTAGGTAACTATTAAATAGTTCTTAACTATTTAATAGCTATTGTACCTGGTTAAAATAAATACCAAGTTGCCTGTAAAATAAATATTAATCCTAAAATAGCTATAATATAATTATAATTTATATTGTAGCTATATTAGGATTTATTTTACAGGTAAGTATTTAGCTTTAAATAGGATTAATTTATTTAATAAGAGTTAATTTATTTCGTTAGATTAAAATTATATTTAATTTAGGGGGTGTTAGTGTTAGGGTTAGACTTAGCTTTAGGGGTTAATACATTTATTAGAATAGCGGTGATCTCTAGTCGGCAGATTAGGGGTTAATAATTGAAGTTAGGTGTCAGCGATGTTAGGGAGGGCAGATTAGGGGTTAATACTATTTATTATAGGGTTAGTGAGACGGATTAGGGGTTAATAACTTTATTATAGTAGCGCTCAGGTCCGCTCGGCAGATTAGGGGTTAATAAGTGTAGGCAGGTGTCGGCGACGTTGTGGGGGGCAGATTAGGGGTTAATAAATATAACATAGGGGTCGGCGATGTTAGGGCAGCAGATTAGGGGTACATAGGGATAACGTAGGTTGCGGCGGTTTACGGAGCGGAAGATTAGGGGTTAAAACTGTAATGCAGGGGTCAGCGATAGCGGGGGCGGCAGAATAGGGGTTAATAAGTGTAAGGTTAGGGGTGTTTAGACTCGGGGTACATGTTAGGGTGTTAGGTGCAGACGTAGGAAGTGTTTCCCCATAGGAAACAATGGGGCTGCGTTAGGAGCTGAACGCTGCTTTTTTGCAGGTGTTAGGTTTTTTTTCAGCTCAAACAGCCCCATTGTTTCCTATGGGAGAATCGTGCACGAGCACGTTTTTGAGGCCGGCCGCGTCCGTAAGCAACTCTGGTATCGAGAGTTGCATTTGCGGTAAAAATGCCCTACGCTCCTTTTTTGGAGCCTAACGCAGCATTTGTTTTAACTCTCGATACCAGAGTTAAATTTATGGTGCGGCCAGAAAAAAGCCCGCGGAGCGTTAACAGCCCTTTTACCGCCGAACTCTAAATCTAGGCCTTAGTGTTTAATGTCCCTTTAAGGGCTATTATGTTAAGGTCCATGTGAATAATGAGAGTATAGTAATGTTGAGACCCAATAAGGGCCTAAGTATCATAAGACAAAATATGGTTCAGCAAATTTTACTTTTTTCTCTAGCAAATATGTTATATAGTTATACTTAAGGACAAATTAAGAATTAAGTAAAAAAGCTAATGAGATATACTCAAACACCACGAACAATAAAACAATAAACATTTCATAACACTTATTTATTCCTGATCAAATAAGAGTGAAAGCACTTCAAGAGGCTGAAGCTGAGTCTCAAGTAGGAGAGGAAAGAGAAGAAACACCCAAACAAAGGAAACAAACAACAACAAAAAAAAAACAAAGAAGAAAAGAGGGGGTGGGCAAGTGAGCAGCAGCTGATCTCAAATCCCGCAACAAGGTCTAAAGTACATTAGAGGAGAGTCAGTGATGGGTAACCCTGCTCCCAATTTCCACCTTAAACGCTACTAAGCTACTACTACACCAATCATGGTATCCCAGTAAAACCTATTTTTAAAGAGAGGTAGTTTCCCCCTTTTAAAAAAGATGTACTCCTCTAGGGAAAGAGCGGCTGCTGTATATTGGAGCCATTCTATAAAAGAGGGGTTCTGCAAGGACTTCCAGCAATTTCATTTAGGTTGTATCTTAGTATTTTTTAAATTATTTTAATTTGTTTGTTTTATAGTTTTTTTAATATGGTTTTGTGATGCTGGTATCATGGACAGGGGGACTTTCTCCATTCAGCAAGGCATGAGGCAAAACCATTAGCTTTCTTTTTTTTTTTTTTTTTTATTAAGGTCATTGAGTCGTACAGAAATTAGATAAACATGTTACAGAAACATTGAAACAAAGTACATGGACATATGTAACAACACAGTTGCTTGTTTTCCAGGAGCACCATAAGTGTAGTAGTAATTATAAAAATGAACAAGCAAAATTGGGACCTCTTTTTAGTTAGTGAGACTTTTGACCATCACTCATGTAAAATCATTATTTATTTGTAAACGAAGAGCATCTTGGTGTAAGTATGTAACCAAAGAGTAAAGTGTAATGGTTATCAAATACATCATAAATAAGTGAATATTTGGGAATCTGGGTGTTGAAAGAAAGGACATGTGGTTATAGTGTGCGACAACTGAAGGAGGGGCACCGAACAAAATAATAGAACAATAATTGACCGGTAGGGGAGGAGAAAGAAGAAGAAGAAAAAAAAAAGTGTGTGTGGGGGGGAAGGGGGTGTGAGAGAAGGAGAGGAAGATAATAGAGGTGGAAGAGGTGGGTAAAAGGTCACAGATCAAAAGGTTAATTTGATCCTCCTTTACTTTTAGGTTTTGGGGGGTCTGAGTTTCCTCCACAGTTCCCAAGCCTGGGAGTGCAAAGAAATCTTATTATTCACAGTAAAAATGGGGCTTTCCATCACCTCCAAGTAGTCCATGGTTTTGGCTATATCCTACCAATTGGGAATATTGATTTGTTTCCACAGGCGTGCGATAGCAAGTTTGGTGGCCATCAATAGGTAGATGCTAAGGAGACCCAACGGGGTGAGAGGGAACTCCACATCCAAATGAAATAGCACTCTCTGCGGGCCCAGCCAAAGGATCGGGTCCATTCCAGAACATTTAAGAGAAAGCATAGCCCATAAGGGCTGTAAGACTGGGCATTCACACCATATGTGAGCTGATGAACCAATCTGGCTGCAGCCTCTCCAGCAAAGTGGAGAGTTCATGGGGGATATTTTGAAGAGTCTTAATGGGGTCAAGTGCCATTGCATACATATCTTGAGGTATAGTTCTAGCAGTGTAACACAATGAAGAGCCCGTTTAGTCACTAACATGGCTTTAGACCACTCTTCCTGAGTCGCCTGGAACCGTAGATCTCTTTCCCAAGTAATGATATATGCTGATTTGAGATAGGTAGGAGGGTTCAAAAGATCCTGGTAAGATATTGATAAGGCTCTGGGAATCTTTTTGGCTGTACACCATCTTTGCTCCCAGCCCGTAGGGGCTCGCAAAGGGAGAGTCGTGAATCCCCAAGAATGTAAAAGGCTTTTCAGTCTCCAGAACTCAAACTGTAATAACTGAAAAGGGTTAAATGTGGTATGGAAGTTTGCAAGAGTCAGTTGTCTGTCAGGGAATAAATCTTGAATACTTATAATTCCATGGGAATGCCACAGCAAAGGATGCGAGTCCCAGAGAGCACACAGCAGGCCCGAAAGCGTGTGGATCGGGGATGGATGGGGGGCTATTTGGGACAACGAATGGATTTTATCCCAAAATTTTAAGGCCAAAAGAACATTAAGATTTTGAATGTCAAGAGAGGTCCTGATGTGCTTAGGGATCCATAATAGGTCTCACAGTGTGAGTGGGTAAAGTATGGTGGCTTGTTCCAGTATCCACCACTTACAATCAGAATTGTCAGCATTCCATGGGAGGATATGAGCTAATCTAGAGGCTTCATGATAGTAAGCCAAATTGGGAGCGCCAGCACCCCCATTTAGCAATAGTTGCTGTAGGATTCTAGTGGCCACTCTTGGGTGTTTATCCTTCCAAATGAATCTGTTGCAAAGAATTTGAAATTTCCCAATAAGAGATTTAGGAATAGGAATCGGTAATGCTTGGAACAAATAAGTGAGCTTAGGAAGTAGGGTCATCTTAAAGGCGGCCACTCTTCCCAACCACCAGATGCTGGAAACATTCCAATGGTCCACAGACTTTTGGAAGGAGTGGAGAAGGGTGTACAAATTAGATTCGACTATAGTTGAAATATTGCAGGAGAAGAAGACTCCTAAGTGCTTAATACGCTGTTGTGACCAGTTGAAAATGTAGTTCCTCTTAAGAGTAGAGTATTCTATGTCAGGTATGTTAACTGCGTAAGCATCTGTTTTGTTAACATTAAGTTTATAGTAGCTAATTGTTCCAAAAGTTTGTAGAAGGTCAAATAGAGCTGGGAGAGACTGAATAAGATCATTTAGGATTACTTTGAGAACATCAGCAAATAGGGCGGTCTTTTGAATGCTTCCAGCTAAATTAATTCCCTTAATGTTCTCATCGGAACGTATAGCCACCAGTGGCTCCATTACAAATGTGAAAATCAGAGGGGACAAGGGACAGCCTTGTCTTGTGCCATTGATGATTGGAAAGGAAGGGGAAAGAAACCCTAAGACTCTGACTGATGCTGAGGGATACGTGTAGAGGGCCTTTATCCATGTGAGAAATTGAGACTGAAAATCAAATTTAATGGAGAACTCCAAAAAGGTACAGCCAGTTCACGCGGTCAAAGGCCTTTTCCGCGTCAAGGGCCAGAGTGGTGCACAGGATTTTCTGTCGCTTGTCCTCGAGAAATATATTTAAAAGACATCTATTATTGTCAGGCCCCTCTCTTCCCGGCGTGAATCCCACTTGGTCCCAGTCTATTAAGGAGGGTAGGATGCAGTTAAGCCGTGTGGCCAATACTTTAGTACAAAATTATCCAAATTTAAAAGGGATATGGGGCGGAAATTTTCACAGGTATTAGGTTCTTACCAGGTTTCGGGATGGTTACTATAGTTGCAGTAAGAAATTCAGGGGGAGGGAGCCTTTTTGCCAGCCAGAGAGAAGACCCTACCAAGCAGGGGAAAAATGAGAGGGCTAAACTGTTTGTAGAAGATGGTTGTGAAGCCGCCTGGACCTGATTCTTTATGATTCTTTAACAATTTAATGGCTAGTTTTATTTCTCGCGTATTAAGAGTCGCATTCATATAAGCTTTCTGATCAGCCCGTAAGGGCTGGGAGAGAGAGTGGGTCAAGAAAGGCCTTAATTTTCGCATACGTGGGAATAGGGTAATCAAGGGAATCTTTCAGATTGTAAAGATCCTGATAATATTTAGCAAACGCTTTGCCGATATCTGCAGGGAGTCGAACTGGGCCATTCTGTGTTTTGAGGTACGGTATTCGTGCCTCAGCTGCCCTTTGCCTTAGTTTATTGGCTAAGAGGCAATCCGCCTTGTTCCCTTTGCATAATACAGTTGTTTAATTTTTTGCACCTGCCATTGTAGTCTGGCATTCTCTAAATTGGTAATATGAGCTTTCACTTCCTCTAATTGCAAAAGCAAGACTGGGTCAAGAGTGTTTTTATGCTGAAGGACTAAAGAGGACTTACATGAAGTTGTGCAAGGGTCTCTCCCTGCTTCTTTTTGTTTTTAGCTGATAGTTTAAGAAAAATACCCTAATGTAGGCCTTAAGTGAGCCCCATAGGCAATGATCATTTACTTCACCATTGTTGTTAATGGATAGGAATTAACTAATTTCTTCCTTTATTAGGTTGATAGTATCAATCTCTGCAAGCAAATGCTCAGGAAGTTTCCAAGAAGGCCTTGTAGGTGAGATGGAAGATGAATGAATTGTTATGTGTATGGGAGAATGATCCGACCAGGTACAAGTTGGAATCTGTGCTGACTGTATAGAGTATAGTAGGCGGGGTTCGCAGAAAATGAAATCGATGCGTGAGTAAGAATTGTGGACTGTAGAAAAATATGAATAGTCTCTCGTGGTAGGGTGCAGCGACCGCCAAATATTGGATAAGTTGTAATGTGTAATAAGAGTATTAAATTGCTGTGTAGTTTTAAGTAAGGAAGTATCATAGGCTCTGTGTCGGGGAGAATGTCTATCTATTAAGGTGTCTAGAACCATGTTAAAGTTCCCTGCAAGTAGTAGTATGCCTGTCTTAAGGGAATCTAAAAGACGTAGAAACTTTCTAAGGGTCCGGTTCTGGCCAGTATTGGGTACATAGTAAGATGCTAATGTGTACAAAGTGCCTTCCAGTTTACTTTTTTCGATCAAAAATCGCCCCTGTGGATCCGCGTAGACATCTAATTTTTCATAAAGAACGCTCTTATGTATTAATATCGCTACCCCTCTAGATTTACTTGTGAAATATGCAGTTTCTACTACTGGATAGTGTCTAGATTTGAAGGGTATTGGAGCACCCTCAACCCAATGAGTGTCCTGCAAAAATGCCACCTTTGATTTTGTATGGTTAAGGAAGCGTAGGAGTCTGCTTCGTTTATTGGGGGTATTGAGACCTCTGACATTATGAGAAATGAAGGACAGCGCCATATTAAATAGAAGTGTGTGGAGAGATGGGAAGGAAATATGGGAAGTCGGGGGGTGGGAGGGGGTGAGCAAAGGGGAAAGGGAAGGAGGGGGGAAGAGAAAAAAAAAAGAAAAAGGGGGGGGGGAGAAGGTGGGGATTAAGGAGCAAAGTAAAAGGTGTCCGGTGCCTATCCAATCAGAAGGGCAATTCTAATATTAAATAAATAGGGTTGTGTTATTGACGAGATAAACCACTTGAGTAGTCTCCTCTAAGAGAGGAGCACGTTATGTTTGGGGGGTATGTAAAGCTTCAGGTGAGGCACTAGGTGCCTATTATGTATGCTCTGCCGGGAGAGCGGTCGCAAATAAGAGATTAAAAATAATACAATAATCCTATGTAGTAAGAAAGAGATAAAGGATAAATAGCCATAAAGGGTCGCCCACCTATGATCAGTATATATTGTGGCCACAGGCCACTATGGGAAAAGTGTTCAGTGTTTGTAGTGGAGAGTAGATAGGGAATAGCTTTAACCCCTTAATGACAACTGACGTACCAGGTACGTCATGCAAAAACTAACAGTTAATGACAATGGACGTACCTGGTACGTCAGTTGTCTAACAGAGTGCTGGAAGCGATCACAAATGCTTCCAGCAGCTCTGAGGGTATTGCAGTGATGCCTCGATATGGAGGCATCCTGCAATACCACTTTACAAGCCTTCGATGCAGAGAGAGCCATTCTGTGGCCCTCTCTCCACCGGTAGCGATGGTGCCAGTGTCCGCCGGTGTGCATGAGGGGCGCGTGCATGAGGGGCGAGTGTGCACGTGAACGCGCGTGCACGGGGGCGAGCGTGCACGGGGGCATGCGTGCATGTGCGTGTGCGCATGCACGTGCGCGCATTAGCCACACTGACACCAATGAATGAGGGCAGAAAGGGATTAAAAGGTAAAATTTTTTTTTTAAATATAAAAGGATCTGGGTGGGGGTGGGGGGGGGGGTATTGTGTGGGGCTGCTACACTACAGAAATAGTTTTTAAGTTAAAAATAAAATAAAAATACTTTTTGGGGGATTTTTGGGGCCAAATTAGGTACTGGCAGACAGCTGCCAGTACCCAAGATGGTGGTAATTAGGTAGGGGAGAGGGTTAGAGAGCTGGAGGGGGGATCAGGGAGGTTGGGGCTAAGGCAGGGGTCCATCACAGCTAAAATATTTTATTATTTTTATTTAAAAAAAACCAAAACTCTTTTATTTAGTACTGGCAGACTTTCTGCCAGTACTTAAGATGGCGGGAACAATTGTGGGGTGGGGGAGGGAAGAGAGCTGTTTGGGAGGGATCAGGGGGTGGGATGTGTCAGGTGGGAGGCTTATCTCTAAAATTAACCCTGCAAGCTCCCTACAAGCTACCTAATTTAACCCCTTCACTGCTGGGCATAATTAACGTGTGCAGCAGCATTTAGCGGCCTTCTAATTACCAAAAAGCAACGCCAAAGCCATATAAGTCTGCTATTTCTGAACAAAGGGGATCCCAGAGAAGCTTTTACAACAATTTCTGCCATAATAGCACAAGCTGTTTGTAAATAATTTCAGTGAGAAACCTAAAATTGTGAAAAATGTAAAGTTTTTTTTTTATTTGCTCGCATTTGGCGGTGAAATGGTAGCATAAAATATACCAAAATGGGCCTAGATCAATACTTGGGGTTGTCTACTACACTACACTAAAGCTAAAATTAACCCTATAAGCTCCCTACAAGCTCCCAAATTAACCCCTTCACTCCTGGACATAAAACACGTGTGGTGCGCAGCGGCATTTAGCGGCCTTCTAATTACCAAAAAGCAACCCCAAAGCCATATAAGTCTGCTATTTCTGAAAAAGGGGATCCCAGAGAAGCATTTACAACCATTTTTGCCATAATTGCAGAAGCTGTTTGTAAATAATTTCAGTGGGAAACCTAAAGTTTGTGACAAATTTTGTGAAAAAGTGAACTTTTTTTTTTTTGATCGCATTTGGCGGTGAAATGGTGGCATGAAATATACCAAAATGGGCCTAGATCAATACTTTGGGTTGTCTTCTAACAAAAAAATATATACATGTCAAGGGATATTCAGGTATTCCTGACAGATATCAGGGTTCCAATGTAACTAGCGCTAATTTTGAAAAAAAGTGGTTTGGAAATAGCAAAGTGCTACTTGTATTTATTGCCCCATAAATTGCAAAAAAAGCAAAGAACATGTAAACATTGGGTATTTCTAAACTCAGGATAAAATTTAGAAACTATTTAGCATGGGTGTTTTTTGGTGATTGTAGATGTGTAACATATTTTGGGGGTCAAAGTTAGAAAAAGTGTGTTTTTTTCCATTTTTTCCTCATATTTTTTTTTTTTTTTTAGTAAATTATAAGATATGATGAAAATAATGGTATCTTTAGAAAGTCCATTTAATGGTGAGAAAAACGGTATATAATATGTGTGGGTACAGTAAATGAGTAAGAGGAAAATTACAGCTAAACACAAACACTGCAGAAATGTAAAAATAGCCATTGTCATTAAGGGTAAGAAAATTGAAAAATGGTCCGGTCATTAAGGGGTTAAAGGTTATGTAATGTTCATAAGGAACCTAAACATTGCAGGTTAGTGATCTTTTTGTGTGGGAGGAGATTTGGATGTCAAGGTTATAAATGTATATAAGGTTAAGTTGGGACTTAAATAAATAAGATTATGTTGATGCAGGGCAACCGTATTCCGAAATAAGGGTTGCATGCGTAACTTAAAAGACATATGTTTTGTAAATAAGTCCTGGTCCCAATATCTTTAAGACGTGTGAGTGTTCCCTAGATGCAAACCATGCATGCTAAGGCTTAATGTTGTCAAGAGCTAAGGAACCAAGGCATATTTGTTACATGAAAGCAGATCTGAACATAATGGATAAGTCAACATTTCAATCAAGAGAGCAATTCAAAGTTATACAATAATAAGGTGAGCCTACCTCAGGTATCAGTTTACAGTGTGATATTTCAAATATATACCACTCTTTATCTGTAATGGTAGGTGAGATTATAGAGTGTGTGTATGCCTATGATAATATGGAATGATCTATTCCAGTATGTATGGCTACAAAGTATGGCTGAACCATGTTAGGTTTCCATGTTAGATGTAACTAAGTATGGAATGGAAGTATGGTCCTCCCCAATACTTAATAAAAATGTAGGTGATGTTTAAATGAGTGAAACTGATGTGAAAAGCATGTAGATGTTAAAAGCCCGAGGCAGCCCCACACACATCTAAATAAACCTAGGAATGAAAAATGAGACAATATAACATTCTACATATAAAACAATATAATAATCAAGGGATTAATTCTAAGTTGCACAAGTAGAAGGCAGGCCCGACACAAGTATTGTTTTAGGAAATGATATTTTCATAGTTGTAGTACTTTCCATCTGCAGTGTTGGGTAGAGTTGTAGTATGGGCGTCTACAATCAGCATATGTCTATAATAAGTAGCTTCTCTAAAATGTGTGGTGACATAGCACAACTGGTACACGTCAAGTTAACATGTAAAATATAACCAAGTGTAGTATAGTAGTTTTTGTCCAACTTAATACTCATGAAGGATGTGGGAGCTGTTTAAATAGGTAATACATATGTGGTAAACATGTGGATGTCAAGAAACCGAAGCGAGCCCATAGAAATCCAAACAGGCCCGAACATTGAAAACAATATAATATAACAGTCAAACGATTTGAATAATGCTAGATAACGACCAAGGAAACATTTCAAAACTACGTAATAGTATGGTAAGGTAAGGGAAGTCCACCTCTACAGTCGCTATAAAATGTAATACGTTAATAGGTGTAGTGTGTAGTGTCCACGGAATTAAGTGAATTTTTAGGGTAGCCGCCAATTTGTAAGAAGGCAGGGTAAGTTTTCTCAGTGCGTTCGATATGAAAGTATGACTGGTACATGTTGAAATATCATGTCAATGATAGTCTCATGTGGCGGGGAGGCTTGGATCCATGTGGTGTTTAAACAAAATACAAATGTTGTGTGAAAGAGCGACATGTATATAAAGAATTGGTAAGAGCAGGGGATCTGAGGTGGGCCTAGACAAAACAAAACAATTTGTGGCATCAGACCCCGGAGGGGAGTGCTGCTTGAAAGGACATCCTCATTTTGCTGAAAGTTCATCAAATATAAGGGAGTCCAGAGAAATATTTTAGTGGAAGTCCATCCAAATGTATTTCAAGAGTCAGTTGCAGCAAGCCTTCCAGGTAAAGAGGTCACCCATTCAGGTGCTTTGGCATTTAATTGTTGAGATTGTTGAAGTGTGTTGTCATGGACCTCATCAGGAGTATTGGTTAAGTTCCAAGATTTGAGCAAAGCTAGGCCCTGAGTAACATTATGAATGTTGAATGCTTGATTACCTTTAAAAACCAACAACTTAATGGGGCAACCCCAGCGGTATCGAATGTTTTTCTTCTGCAGTACGGTAGTAACATCTGTGTATGTCCTTCTTTGTTGGAGAGTTCTGGCAGAAAGATCCGGAAATATTTGAAGATTGCAAAACTTTTCTGGTAATGAAGGTTTTTGAAAGTGAGCTCTCTGGACCCTTTCTTTGTAGGTAAAATAATGTAGGCGGGAGGGCGGAGCTGACAGTTGGAGAGAGCGAACATGTTTTAGCAGAGCTCCATCAAAAATATCAAATAAATATACATTTCCCATAGCTTTGGAACTTAAAAGCACCCCACTCTCTACATTATTTGATCTGCTCATTACAACTTGTCTGCTGAGGCCAATTATTGCCAGCTACGCGGCTGAGAAGATCTGTTGCTGATAGAGGAAGGTTGCGCTACCTGACCAGCCCAACATTGAGGCCACGAACCATACCCCTGACTGCGTGATCATCTAGCTCAGCCATGGAGAATCTAGAAGCTAGTTTCCGGGTCTTGATGGCGGATTACAAGAGGAGATTCCTTGAAAGGATTGACAGGATCATTGATGCATCGCAATCTAGAGGCAGCTGGGCCTGCAGTGCACAACACAGCATGGCGGTAGCCGAAAGAACGCCAGATGTGAGTGATGCCATGGATCAGCAAGCGCTGTCAATACCTACCTTGCTGCCCCCGCAGTTTCCTCTTGGGGCCGGACTGGAGGAGGGGGTGAATACAGAGCAAGAGCTGCAGAGACCTGAGCCAAATTCCCCCACCTCAGTCACCCGCCAAGGGGATCCGGACTCCATTAATTCCCTCAACAATGTGGATGGTGAGACTGGTTTCCCCCAGTCTGGTGGGTGCGTGACCCAACTCTATTTGGAGCAGTGGAGCCGTGACAGAGCGATTTCACCTGGGAGTGCGGCTGGCTCCCATGAACGTGACGCTGGTGTCCTGAGTGTCCTGCTAATAACTCCCAGCCAGTGGTCCACCCTACCTGTTCTTGAATGTGAGGCCATCTGGCGTAGAGGCGAAGGGTAAACACTGGACACAGTTTTAACATGAGCAGTGTGTAGCTCATCTCTTTTGTGTTTCTAGAACTTGGGACAGAATGGCGGACTCGTCTTTTAAATTCACGATATTTGTCTGTCTCTTTCCTCTGCTTAAAATACATGATAGTTCTGTGCCTCCCGTCCTGTTAATCTAGGAGTTTTTGAAATGTTAATAAACAGTATATGGGGCAGGGTACACCATCTTAGCTTAGATGAGAGGTCATTATAAATTGTCATAGATATTTAGCCTGCTTGTCTAGGTGAATGCTTGTTGCATTGGAATGTTATACTTTGTACAGCATCTTGAATACTGATGTACACATACATGTCACATACTTCCATTTAACAACTCATATAAGTTTCTCTATATCTCTTTAGTCGGTCCCCCATTGTAGTGTTCTGTATGAGGGGCCTGTATCTTGCTGCCTGCCTTCTAGCTCAACAAGGAGATTTGCAAAACCAACTATTTTAGAGTTAATTATATTTTCACTGTTATGACCCTGGGCCTGGAGTTAGAGTTAGAGAGATGCAGCGAGTATTAATAGACCATGCTAGTTTTTTAGTCTGGCTGCTTACTAATATTTAGGCTATGCTTCCTATATTTGTTTTGGCTAGGGGATATGGGTCTCCAGAAGCCCAGGGTTATGGTAGATATTATTCATGAGCAATACTTGAGTACTAGCATACCTTATATACTATTAACAGTAAGATCTATAGTACCTATGGGGGTGTGAATGTACCCTCCTTCATATGTTTAACTTGCGTATGTATTTAACTCTGAACGTCAAGCATTTTGCACCTGACCATTTATCTCTACTCTCTATGTTTCCTTGTGGGCACAAAATTACATATCTCTCACACTACACATAGGGAATATCCCTACATAGATGGTGGCAGACCACACGTTATATCAATACTCCCCCCCCTCAAATTTTACTCATTGTGGATAGGGGTGTCTTGTCACCCTCCATAATCTTAGGCAGAGTTAGGAAGTCTCTGCCCATCTTTACTATATATATAATGGCCCTACTATATACCCTCTTACCATAGACCTGTAATTGCTCCGTAATGGGTGAGCACAATAGTTTCTATAGAGCTTCCAGCCTGTTGAAGGTGCTTCTCCCAGAAGCCTACATTTTTTACTCTTCCCTGTGCCACCCAGCTGCGGAGTATATATGCTTGTGACTTTATCTCATTAGAAGTCTGATAGTGGCCTGCTCAGTCTTCCTCCTACCGAGGTCCATTAAAGTGATTGGAAGCCCATAAGTGGCTTCGTAGTATGCGGAGGATGCACCTCAATTTATAGTTAATGAAACAAGGAAAAACGAGGTATTATTTTTTCTGTTCTCTTTTGTTTATCACATAACAAAGGATGGAGTCCCAGGTAGATAGGATAAAACAATTCTTTATTAGATTCTTTAAAAGTAAAGTTCAAGTGAGACGCAGCTCACACGGTCACAAAATCAGCCAAAAAAGAGTGGAGAAATGAGCGTAGCACCAGTGGCTTACATGTTTCGGCTAAATGCCGTAATCATAGCCTAAGGTGCTAAACCTGTGTGATCTTTAAAAAGGGTGAAAAACGATCCAATTGGCTAAAACACTACAAGGATTAAAAATGTACGCCCATTTTAGCACATCTAGCATGCACATAGAAGTTAACCCTATACATGTCATAATATATTAGAGCAAGAGATGTTTGATGTGAAGAAATCAAAGAAATGCGAGGTGTAAAAGTGTATTAAGAAAGTTAGTGAAAGAAAGATGAAAAAGAAAGAGAAAAGAGACTGAAAAGACAGCACATATATTAAAGGGACAGACTAGCAGCGAGATAAGTAATGTTGACCTGTTATGGACTTAGAATACTTAAAATACCTATATTAGAGGCTGGATATAGCCACAATACATGAGGCAAAAGCCAATGTAAAGAAATATAATAACTGATATAAACACAGAGATAGTAAACTAATAGTGTCCACACTATAAACTATAACTTGCACTGCCACGATTGCAATAAGAGGAAGAAAGAAAGATAAAGAAAAAGAAAGAGAGAAAAAAAGAAAGAAACAAGAAGAGGAAGAAAGAAATAAAGAAGAAAAGGAAATTAGACTAAAAAAGGCTATGAGTACATTACAAAATGACACGAATATTGTCATAAGCCCGGCTGATAAAGGTGGCAGCATTGTTGTCCTAAATAGGTCTGATTATGTGGCAGAAGCACATCGCCAATTGGACAATCCACAAGAGTACACTCCACTGACAACTAATCCCACAGCCAGATTTAAAAAGGATCTTCTTGAGATTTTGGATGATGGTGTTGAACATGGGTTTCTAAATGAACAGACTGCTTCATTTCTATATGTACAACATCCTAAGACACCCATGTTCCACCTTTTTCCAAAGGTTCATAAATCCTTAATTAATGTTAAGGGTCGCCCCATCGTCAGTGGGGTTGATTCCTTACTAGAAAGACTTTCATCCTGGCTTGACACTATTCTGCAGCCTTTGGTGAACACCTTACCATCTTTTACCAAGGACACAAAACATATTATTAACTTATTGGCTAAGCATAAGTGGAATGACAACTATATATGGGTTACAATAGATGCAGTCTCCTTGTACTCCTCTATACCCCATACAGAAGGCATCATGGCTATAAAATTCTTTTTAGCCAACTATACAGATTACACTGAGGACTTTCAAAGCTTTATCATTCGTGTAGTAGAATTTTTACTCACTCTCAATTTCTTTTGCTTTGAGACAAACTTTTACCTTCAGAAAAGGGGTACAGCTATGGGGGCAAAATTTGCCCCCTCATATGCTAATCTCTACCTAGGCTTCTGGGAGATTAACTGCATCTATGGAGACATTAATCCCTACAGGTCATCTATATATTTCTACAAGAGATATATAGATGACCTGTTATGTATTTGGTCTGGTCCTCCAGAAGATGTGCCCAAATTTGTCTCTTGGCTGAATCAGAATGAATTGAACCTCAGTTTCACCTTCACCTCTGATCCAGTCAATATAGACTATCTTGACCTTACACTCACTGGTAATTGCAATGGCACTATTTCTACTAAGGTCTTTCGCAAACCAATATCAGGCAATACACTTCTACACGCCACTTCTTGTCATCCTACCAACACCGCTTATGCTGTGGCGAAAGGCCAATTTATGCGCATCAAAAGGAATTGTAGTAGGGAGGAAGATTTTGAACATGAAGCTAGCCTATTAGAAAACAGACTGAGATCGAGACAATATTCTAAACGACACATTAAACAGGCAAGGCAACAGGTTAATCTTATTCCAAGAGAGTCAATGCTACTTGATAAATGCAAGAATACTAAAAGTAACTTTCAGGGTATTTACTTCGTAACGGAGTACAGTGCTCAATACCCTGAAGTTTGCAATATTATCAAAAAACATTTTCCTCTCTTAATTGCAGACGACAAGCTCACTGATGTAGTGAAAAATGGCATCAGATGCTCTTACAAAAAATGTGCCACTTTGGCTTCAATTCTATCACCGACACAACTTAGACCAACCACACAACATACTAGCTCTTGGCTGAGACATCAGGGCATGTATAGATGTGGACACAAAAAGTGTAAGCCATGTGACTATGCACAAATTACGACAGAGTTTAGATCAACTGTAACAGGGACTGTCTATCCTATAAAATCCTGTTTAAATTGTACCAGCACCAACGTCATATATCTTGTCACCTGCATTCTTTGCAATATTCAATATGTTGGTCTCACGTCTAGGGATGTTAACTCTAGAATAAGAGAACATATCTCCTCCTTAACAAGGGGTACGGCTACAACTCCCTTAGTGCAACATTTTGCCACCAAACACAACTGCTGCCTGAATTCGTTTAGGTGGGCAGCTATAGAAAAAGCCAAGGTCCCTATGAGAGGGGGAGATATAGATAGAGTTCTAGCTAAACGTGAAACCTTTTGGATTTTTCAACTAAAAACCAGGCTCCCCCAAGGTCTAAACTCCAAATTTGATCTGATCAACTTTTGGGAGTAAATTTATTGTCAATATATATGACAATTTATAATACATTGTTTGACTGTTTTATTCACTTACTCTGACATATTCCTATATACCCTGACAGTTTCCCCAGGTGCTCAACTATAGATACATGTGTACACAATTTTCTCTTCTTCTTTATATTCTCTAACTAGATGTTGCTCATGATCACATGCTTAGATTGCTTGTATTACATGTACTATGTGTCATATACAGTGCAGCTATAGCTGCATAATTTATCACATAGCGATCCAATTGTGGTTTCTCCATATTCATGTAGAATAGTTATAAATCTTATAAATCTTATATACGCTTATATATAGTATCGAATTTGTGTACACACCTTTACTGTCTCTCTTCTCTTGTATATTAGCTTAATTTGTATATGGGTGTATTCTCATGTACATTTATATATGTGTATATATGTATATACATCTGTCCCTGCTATTTTTCCTTTTTTTCTTTTTCCTTTTCTTCTTTATTTCTTTCTTCCTCTTCTTGTTTCTTTCTTTTTCTCTCTCTTTCTTTTTCTTTATCTTTCTTTCTTCCTCTTATTGCAATCGTGGCAGTGCAAGTTATAGTTTATAGTGTGGACACTATTAGTTTACTATCTCTGTGTTTATATCAGTTATTATATTTCTTTACATTGGCTTTTGCCTCATGTATTGTGGCTATATCCAGCCTCTAATATAGGTATTTTAAGTATTCTAAGTCCATAACAGGTCAACATTACTTATCTCGCTGCTAGTCTGTCCCTTTAATATATGTGCTGTCTTTTCAGTCTCTTTTCTCTTTCTTTTTCATCTTTCTTTCACTAACTTTCTTAATACACTTTTACACCTCGCATTTCTTTGATTTCTTCACATCAAACATCTCTTGCTCTAATATATTATGACATGTATAGGGTTAACTTCTATGTGCATGCTAGATGTGCTAAAATGGGCGTACATTTTTAATCCTTGTAGTGTTTTAGCCAATTGGATCGTTTTTCACCCTTTTTAAAGATCACACAGGTTTAGCACCTTAGGCTATGATTACGGCATTTAGCCGAAACATGTAAGCCACTGGTGCTACGCTCATTTCTCCACTCTTTTTTGGCTGATTTTGTGACCGTGTGAGCTGCGTCTCACTTGAACTTTACTTTTAAAGAATCTAATAAAGAATTGTTTTATCCTATCTACCTGGGACTCCATCCTTTGTTATGTGATGCTTTGACCAGCTACTGAGTCCAGGTTACTACTCCTCATCAAACCGCTGGGCCGGGTGAATATACAGATCGTCAACACACACACCCCCTCCTTACGTCACGCGGTGACGTCTACAGAGCTGCAGACCGGGTTTTGCATAGAGGCGGAAGCAAGAGAAGTCGGCAGACACGCTGCCATCGGATATCGTTCCGTGTATATACAGGATCTCTCTCTTCAGTGCTTAAGGTACACCTCGTATATTGGCTCACATATGTACTGTTTTGGGGGTGTGTTTATCGACCTAAGTCCCGGTGCCTGGTTTGGCATTATCTACTCACACACGGATATAAGTGTTAACCATTTCTCCTCTGCTTTTGTCTCTTTTGTTTATGACAGGCTTTGCTACTTACATTTTAAGGGCTCTAGCCCTACACTGCTTCTAGAGGGTTGTACTTCAACTCTGTGTATTATAGCATTCTCCAAATGTTGAGGGTTACTTGATCCTGCACTAAATTCTGTATACTGTGCCTGAGCTACTCAGGGAGTTTATACTAGTATGTTAATGCACTGCTCTTATTTTTAGCAAAGTTTGAAAATGTATAATCCCTGAAAATGTGCGAGTTTATTTTGAAGTGTACTCTACCTTGTTATTGTAGCAATGTCTATATGTTTACCTCAATAAAAACTACTTACAAAAAAAAAAAAATAATGTAGGCGGACTATGACGTCACGCGGTTGTTCTTCAGATAAACCTTTAGGTCTTAGCAAGCGACGAGCCCTGTATATCAAATTTTCAGATTCAGATGATACTGGAGCGAGTTGTTGGAAAAGATCTTTTAAAAAGGATTGAAGATCATTGGAAGATACAGACTCCGGCACCCCCCGGATCCTAGGTTGTTGCGCCGGGATCTGTCCTCGAGATCTGCAATTTTGTCTTCAATAGAGTCCATGTATTCTGATAGGTGTTGAGTATATGTTAGGCAATTGGATTGTTCAGTAGCTAAATCTTCACAGCGCCTCTCAAGCATATCAATGCGTTCATTGGTGGAGGAAATTTCCCTCTTAAAGGACCAGTCAACACATTAGATTTGCATAATCAACAAATGTAAGATAACAAGACAATGCAATATCACTTAGACTGAACTTTAAATGAGTAGTAGATTTTTTTATAACAAATTTCAAAGTTATGTATATTTCCACTCCCCTTGTACCATGTGATAGCAATCAGCCAATCACAAATGCATATACGTATAGTCTGTGAATTCTTGCACATGCTCAGTAGGATCTGGTGACTCAAAAATTGTAAATATAAAAGACTGTGCACATTTTTTTTAATGGAAGTAAATTGGAAAGTTGTTTAAAATTACATGCTGTATCTGAATCATGAAAATTTAATTTAACCTGAGTGTCCCTTTAAGTTCTGCAGGGGAGGCAGAAAGTTTAGCAGCAAACGATGAATGGTGGTCGTCCAACATATTTTTTTTAAAGAATCCAATATGAAAGTGGGTGTCACTGCTTCACCAGAGCCTTGCTGTATGGTCTTTAAAGCAGAAAGAGAGAATTCGGCGTCAGAACCAGGTGAGTCTGGGGGTTCTGATGCAGCATGGGGGTCAGACGGAGGAGGGCTAAAATGATCCATAACTTTCTTTTTGGGTGGATATTGCGGTTTATGCTTCCTCCTCTGAGACTGTGACATAATTATGTAGATATTATTCAACGTGAATCTTTGATCATGGTTTTTGCCCGAAAGGCGTATTACTACTTGTGGGTTCTTTTCACAAAGCAAGTAATCTCCAAAAGTTAGAAGGTCTGATTGTTCTGCGTGATGTAAAACACTGGTTGTGGGACGGGCTTCCCTGCAGCCTTGTAGTGGATTCTTATTCCATGTTGAAGAAGATAAGACTAGTGCTGAATTACACAATCAGGGATAGGCAGTATCTAGGCTAAGAGCTGCAGTTAGTAGAAAATGTTGGGTGGTTCACCAAATAAAGTATTTCCAGAGTAAAGTGATGTATTTCCCCAAACTACAACATCTAATTTCTGTTATCCAGTTATATTACTAACTGTCTCCTCCTGTATCCAGACCATATAGGGCTAAAACATGGAGTGTTAGTAGGTAAAGTGAGGGTAGTGGCTCTGTTCAATATATTATAAGTTGCAAAAGTGTGCTTGTCACCCTTTTTTTTTTTTTCTTCCCCTCTTTTACTTTTCTACTTTCACCCTTTTTCTTTTCCTCTTTCCCTCTTTCTATTCCCCCTTACTGCTCCAACAGTCCGTAAAAACTGGAGTCCCAAATATATTCTTGTACCTCAAAATATGCAGTTAGTGTCCGGCACCCAGATGTAAGACTGGAGTATAAACTTTTCTGGCCTGCACTTCAGGGTACAATTGTATTTGTAGCGAATTGAGGCAGTGTTAATGCAGACTGAAGCCCTGATGCTGTGGGCTGTTGTGTATATGTAGCACCGAAGTACTTACAAATTGGGCTGATTGGCACCACTTACCACCGGGAGCTCTCAAGAAACCCTCTCCGTATAGTGCAGAGGAATCAGTGATCTGCGGGAGAGGTAATAAAGAGCGGCTGCTCAGCGTGTGCTTCCCTGCAGGCTCTTAGTGGCTTCACAAACAAAAACCAAGATGGCGTTGTCTAAGCTGCAGTTCCAGGCAGTAAGTAGTATCGCCTGTGAGCGAGCTTGGGCAGCGGTGCAGGAGTATGCTTACATGCGTAGCTTAATGGAGGAGACAGGCACCATATCCCGTAGTATGTTCCAGAATTGATTAATCCTCCTAAGGTCTTCAATGTAAGAGCCTTTGTGTTAGAGAGTCCACAGCTGCTATTCCACCGTCTTGAGTTTCTCCTCCGTTTTTTTTATTTTTTTATTTTTTAGTTGTGACAGACTACCATAACAGAAGGGGGAATGGGACACATAGCAATGGGCAAAAAATAAAGCAAGAAGGGGCAAAAACTCTGGGATATAAGGACAAATTAAGAAAATTAGAGCAGGAGCTTTCTGTGAATGCGACCAACTTCTCCCGATGTTGGCTCCGAACCCCCAAAACCATTAACTTTCATGTAGTTGAATTCCCCTACTTGCTGCTCTGATGAAGAGTGTTTTGGAATGTTATTGTGAGTTTTTTGAGTGAGATATATTTCACTAACAAATTTGCTTGAATCTAGGCCTATAACTCTCTTTCTTCATCACTCACTAGCGTTGTCTTTTCCGCTACATTATCTCAATCTCTTATTACTTAAAGGATTACTTTCTGTTATAAATTTTAAGCTAAACAACTAACATATTAAAGTTAATAAACATTAATTCAAACCTACTGACCTATATTTTCTCCAAAACGAAGTTTCATAACGTTCTAAAAGTTATATCTTTTATTCGCCGATGATGTCACGTTATCCTGCCCACTATTTTCAGCACTGCATGTTCAAAATACTTAAACCAATAACTTTGTGTTTAAAGCACCATTTTGAAACCTAGGTATTGTAAACGGATTGGTACAGAGCAAAGGATACCCACGGAGTGGGTTTGGAAAACAATTAAATTTGCAGACAAGATTTCTGATATACGGTAGAGATATGTTAATGAAATGCTATTGATAAAAAGCGTATTTGGGGTAGTTAGTTAGTAACAGGCATAGAAAATATTTACTTACAGTGGCCCTTTAATTAAACACATCCTCAGCTAATTACTATTGGAGTTTTCCTAACCATTGTTATTTTAACACTAACTGCCCTTCCTATTATTTTTTGTGTGACCACAAAGGAACATGGAAGTCAAAATTAAACTTTCTTTATTCAGAAAAGAGAGTATAACTTTAAGAAAAGCTTTCAAATTTACTTTTATTTTCAAATTTTTCTGTGTACTTTCTCTTTGTATCCTTTGCTGAAATGTAGTTCCTTGCCAAGAGAGCATACTAAAGTAGGCTCTGGAGTGTGCATGTGTCTTAAACACAATGGGGCATATTTATCAAGCTCTGAATGGAGCTTGATGCCCCGTGTTTCTGGCGAGCTTGCAGGCTCGCCAGAAACAGCAGTTATAAAGCAGCGGTCACAAAGACCGCTGCTCCATAACCTGTCCCCTGCACTGAGCAGGCGAACAGACATCGCCGGAAATCAACCCGATCGGGTTGATTGACACCCCCTGATGGCAGGGGGAGGCATTGCACCAGCAGCTCTTGTGAGCTGCTGGTGCAATGCTGAATACGGCGAGCGTATTGCTCGCCGTATTCAGTGAGGTCTGTCGGACCTGATCCACAGTGTCGGATCAGGTCCGCCAGACCTTGATAAATATGGGCCTATGTATATAATTGTTACATAAATTGTTGCAAGCAATGGAAACGTAAAAGTCAAAATTAATTTTTTATGATTCAGATAGCGTACAACCAAACCGCAAGCGCTATCCAGGGTAATGAACAAAAATTGGGCCTGCTCCTAAGCTTACATTCCTGCTTTTTCAGATTAAGATACAAAGAGAACAAAGAAAAATTGATAAAAGGAGTAAATTAGAAAGTTGCTTAAAATTGCATGCTCTATCTGAATCATGAAAAAAAATGTGGGTTTCATATCCCTTAAAAATGAGATCTCCTATTGTATTGAAAACTTTTTCCAAACTTAACCAGTATCTCCTAATTATCTAAATACATTTCAGATAACACAGAATAACAATATTTATCACTCAGATGTAGACACAGAAGATACTTCCACTGACATATGTTTGGACTGTCCACAATGCATTTAGTTGTGCTTAAAGGAACATGAAACACAGAATTGTTCTTTCATTATTCAGACAGAGCATGCCATTTTAAACAACTTTCTTCTTTTTAAAATGTTACTTCAATATCTTGGTATCCTTTGCTGAAGTAGCAGCAAGGCAATACTGAGAGCTAGCTGAACATATTGGGTGAGCCAGTGACAAAAAGCACCCACCAATCAGCACCTGTAGTGCATTGCTGCTCCTGAGCCTACCTAGTAATGATTGTTTTAAAAAAGGATACTAAGAGAACAAATTTGATAATAGTAAATAGTAAATAGTAAAATGGAAAGTTGTTTACATTTTCATTCTCTGTCTGAATCATTAAATCATTTTTTGGGGGGTTTGATGTCCCTTTAAGAAAAAGTATGATTATATTAAATTCCTTGACATGGAGTGAAATATCACACAATATCTTATTAAATTCTCTAGAAAAGAGGACTAAACCTGGAAGTCCCAACAAGTGGCTGGCTTCCTCCCATGGGAAGTAATGAAATTCTCAGGAATGCAAAATTTCACAGCTGAAAGAAGAATGTGACAGAGAGCACCTGCCACTTAGAACAAGACTTTTTAAAGCATTTACCATCAAATTACTCTGCTACCTTGCACTTGCTTCAAATATCGGATGCATCTCTTTTTCTATCAGCGCAACAAGTGCATTATGGATTTTTAGACCAGCTGTAATTGATGAGGTAAATCAGTGAGACCTGAAGGAATGCCCTTTCATGCCAGTCACCAAGGCTGTGAGACTCATTTTACAACAGAAAAGGAACGCATGCTTTGTATTTTATACTATTTTAGCTTCATATTTTCAAAATAAATTGTACTTTAAATATCATTTTTCCCTGCATACTTTAAATCTTACAGTGGAATGTACATTTTCTTTTTGCTGCATATTTTTAATGTGATTTTTACTGTGTATAATTAATATGATCATTAAAGCGTACTTTAGTTAGAATTTTACATTGTACTTTCAAGTTTTTTACAGTGCTGTATTTTTAATTAAGCACTGTATTGCAATATAAACGTTTCCTTTGAATACAGAAATGTAGGTTACACCCCTTAGCAAAAGTCACAACTATTAAGGTAAACTTTGTCTTTATAGAATTATTTGAGTACCACTGACAGATTTTTTTTTGAGAATTTCACTTGATCAGAGAGGTTTAGAAAATCAAGCTCTTAGTGAATGTAAATACTGCGCCACTCAACACAAGTTCATTCTGGGGGTTATAACTATGGACCCAATTCTGTAAAGGTCTCTGGCTGGTATGATTCTATAAGAATACTTTCTAGTACTTCTATTTCCCTGGTGGAATTCTATAAAGCCACTTTTTACCCTGAAAACAGGGTGTCTCGCTAAGGTGCGTATACTGCACTTTCATATGGGAAGGAGATGCATACATTATACAAGTGCACAATAAAAATCGTAATTTAAAAATCATACAAAACAAATAATTGAGTCATTTACACACAAAAAATGCAGGAAAAAAACAGCGTTGTTATGGTGCATCAAAAATCGTAAAAAAAATTAACTAAAAATCATATTTTATCAAAAACATAACATTTTTATGTAAATTACACAGGAATAAATGGTATTAAATATGCACAGTGTAAATCGTAATTTAAGTACACTGGGTATGCAAAAAATACATAGAAATTTGTTTTTTCGTAAAATGCGTTGAACATGGGCCTTCCATGGGCGTATATGAAATTGTCTCTAAAATCCCAGGTAATTCTTTAAACATTTTCGCCCTACACATCTCTCAGTTTTTTCTTGCAAATTAAAAGGTTGCAAGTTTTTATCAAAATACTCAAAACACTATTTTGAAAAGAAAACCTAAGCATAAGAAATCAAAACAGAGATTTTAAGGCACAGTGCACTAAAAACAGCGTGATATTATTTGTATTAGGTGTAATATTAAAGTTAAAGCATACGCTGACTTATCCTTGTGTTATTACATAACCGAGATGTCTCATTATTTCTATAGGAGACAGCTCCTCACTATTAGGGACAGACCCATTTTTTATAGAATTCCATGAAGACGGCCCTTGTGAGTTTCGGTGGGGGGGACCACATATAGACAGGCAATTTTTTTAGAATCAGAAAATGTGATGAAATCTGCATAATCGTTCTTTGTTATTTAAAGGGACAGTAAAATCAAAATGAAACCTTCATAATTTAGATAGAGCATGCAAATTTAAACAACTACCAATGTAATACTATTATCTAATTTGTCTCTCTCTTTGTATCCTTTGTTGAAGAGCAGCAATGAACTACTGAGAGCAATCTGCTCGGTAGCTGCACATATATGTTTCTTGTTATGAAACGAGGAAAGAAGGAAAGCTGAGTCTCAAAGTAAATTAACAGTATTTATTAGGAGCAGGCTTCCATAAGACACAAGGTAAGCTCCTAACGCGTTTCGTGCATGGGCACATGCGCTTCATCAGAGATGTTCATCACATGTTTCTTGTTAATGGCTCACCTGATGTGTTCATCTAGCTCCCAGTAGTGCATTGCTACACCTTCAACAAAGGATAGCAAGAAAATGAAGCAAATTGGAAAATAGAAGTAAATTGGAAAGTTATTTAACGTAGTATGTGCTCTCTGAATCATGAAAGAAAAAATTGTTTGAACATTTTTCCTTTTTTCATAACCTTTTTGTTCAGATAATGTTGAAAGTTTTGCTGGCAAATCTGACAGAGAAAGAATTAATGCAGCCAAGGTTTGCAAAGTGGTATTTGTTTTGTACACCCAAATCTTGATAGCATGTAAACTGTGGTGATGATCAACAGGAGATTACTTCCCCACACAGTGTTATTATGGTGTACTATGCGTGGTACATTAGGAGAAAGTAATGGAGTTTTAATCATTGGCAGACGCAAATAGTTTTTTTTTGTCTTTGTTTTCAAAGCCAAAATGCATTAGAGCTTTTCAAACATAATTATGCTCAGCACTGGTTTGTTTTATTATATTTTTGCTTTCATATGTAATTTAAAATCCTTAATAGTTTTGCTAAAATACAAAGTGTTAAAAAAAGTATCACAGGTTATAATATATTTTAGTAAACTGACATGATATTTCCCTACAGGGAATATGGTCAATACTAAGAAATATTATTTTTATTAATAATAATAATAATAAGAATTATAATAATAAAAACATATAAAATGCTCCACATTTGGAATCAATATGCACCCAAAAAATAATCAATTATTGAAAAATAATATTAGCTTGAATATGTGAAATCTAATGAGTGGTTGTGTCCCTTAAACTATTTTTGTCTTTGAACCGTTTTGTTCTATTTTTTCCTTCAGGGTCAATCCATCTCAAATGGTCCAACGTAGGTTGCTTGACCAGTTTTAGTTTTCCTAATTTTTTTTTTTTATATAATTACCTTTGTGTCTTGGTATTGAAAAAACAGTTTTTTTTTATTTTTATTTGACTTTATTTAACTACTTCAGTCATCTTTGTGTCATGACGTACAACACATTTTGGTTTATGCAGATGTTTACGGAAACCTCAATATCTCAGCTCAGGATGGTCCTTGCTTCTTGTTACAAAAACTGATCTCTAGATCACATTACAAGTTATATGTACATATATAAACATTAAATTATTAAAATCACTGAAAGTTCCACTTTTATGGCCAATTTATAACGGGAAGGTTTCAAGTCTCAGTCCTAATTGTGTTAGGGGGTACCTGGGTAGGTATAGTGTGCATGCCCAAATTTACAATTGTATGGACACAGCTTGTCAGTGTGGTGGCTGCATTCTTGTGGCTTAGATGCTAGGACCTGGAAATACAGTGATCACTTGGGTGCTTTGAGAGCTAAAGTAGGAAGGATTTCTTCAACTTTGAAAATAAATCTGTAAGAATTGTTTGATGAGTCTAGTCCACCAGAGCATAACTGTGCCAAAACTCTCTCAACAGAAGAATATGGCAGATTAACTGAGGCCTCAAATCTGAAATGTTCTGCATGCACACTATATTTACCTAGGTACCCCCTAAAACAATTTAGGACTGACACTTGAAACCTTACCATTATAAATTGACCCTAAAAATTGAACTTTTAGCGATTTTCCTCATTACAGTAGGACTTAAGCGCTAAGTCTAAGGATTAAGAATATGCAAAATATTTATATATAAACATCTACCTTGTAATGGGATCTAGAGATCAGGTTTTGTTCCAAAGACTTAGGACAATCCTGAGCTAAGATATTTAGATTTCCGTAAACATCTGCATAACCAAAATATATTGTGCGCCATGACACAAAGATGACTTCTGTGGTTAAACCAAGTAAAATAAAAATTAAAAACGGGTGGTTTTGCAATACCAATACATAGATGTAATCACATAAAAAAATAGCAACATTAAAAATGGTCAAGTAACCAACTTAACAATTATTGTACTTGTATTAAGCTACTCTGTCTATATTAAAGGGGCATTGTACACTAGATTTTTCTTTGCATAAATGTTTTGTAGATTATCATTTTATATAGCCCATCTAGAAGTTTTTTTGTAAAAATGTAAAGTTTGCTTATTTTTTAATAACGTGTTGATTTTCAGACTCACAGCACAAAAGTTTTAGATGTATACTGATGTCTACAGATTCCTGCGGCTCCTGTTTGTATAATCTGTCTATCATATGCAGGGAAGTGTCTGCTGTTCCTGTTTTCCCAGCCCCTTTCCCTTTGTGTCCCAGCCTAACCTTATCAATCTTACAGGATTTTTATATCAGTATCTGTGCATATTCTTTTTTTATAGTAGTGTCTATTACATGCAGCTATATGAAAATTGGTGTATACTGTCCCTTTAAGTACATGCAACTGTAAACAACTTTCAGGTTTACTAACATTATCACATTTGCTTCATTCTCTTGGTATCCTTTGTTGAAGACTATACCTGGGCATACTCTTCAACAAAGGATACTGATAGAACAAAGCTAATTTTAAAATTGAAGTCAATTGGAAGGTTATTTTGAAATTGCATGTTCTTTATGAATCATGGAAGTTTAAAGGGACAGTCTACACTAAAATTGTTATTGTTTAATACGCCTTTGCTACCCATTCCCCAGCTTTGCACAACCACCTATTTCTAAGCCACTACAAACAACCTCTTATCACATGCTTTTTTATTAGCTTTTCCCAACATTAGACTGCTAGTTCATGTGGGACATATAGATAAGTTAACATTGTGTTCACGCCCGAGGAGTTATTTAAGATTTATCACAACACTACATTACATGAGTTTACTGCAGGATGGTGGTGCCGACCAACAGTTTCTAGGATTTCGATAATAATGAGTTAATTGCCCTTGTATTAGTACTGAAATGTAATTATTCTTTAGATTTAGACAGATTGTGTATCATTTTAGTTTGATAGCATTGCATTTTTAAATATTTTGCACATTATCAGACATAAGATTTGATATTTTTTTCTTTCTCTTTTTTATTTTCATAATTTGTCCTTAATCTACTTACTGCTTTGTTATTTTGAGGTTGAGCAATTTTTTATGATTAGCGATAATTTAAAGAGAAGACTTTTAATTAATTATGCCTCATTTTGAAGCACAGGGACATAGATCTCATGGCTTATTTTTCAGTAGGGTTAGGCAAATGAATGACTACAACAATTTATTCTGAACATTTGCTTTTTTGAAAGCAATCTTTTCTAATATCAAATATAACTCAAATATTAAATATGGAATAGAGATTCTCTTAAAGGGACATGATTCAAATGGAGTAAACTATTTTAAAAAACTTTCCAATTTACTTATGTTATCAAGTTTGCTTTATGCTCTTGGTATCCTTTATTGAAATGAGCTGCAATGCACTACTGGGAGCTAGCTGAACACAATGGGCTTAATGTACAAAGTAGTGGATGCTGCTTTTGAGCCCTTGTGGGGTAGGTTTGCTCATGCGAGTCTGTTTTCCACAATGTAAGAAGCAGCGGTCACCCCTAACATGTTTTTTCAGAGTGATTTACACAAAGGCTGTTGCATGATACATGTGGGCCACGGACATAATGTGTCCTCTTCTCTTTTACCGCACCTATTCTCAAGTCGGGAACCATTTGTGCCCGCCCTTTTGTACATGGGGCCCATTGGGTGAGCCAATGACAAGAGGTATATATATGCACAGCCACCAGTTAGCAGCTAGCTCCCAGCAGTGCACTGCTGCTCCTAAGCCAACTTAGTAGTAAATTGGAAAGTTGTTTAAAATTACAAGTTCTATCTGAATCATGAACATTTAATTTTGACTTTACTGTCTCTTTAAACATCCAAGTAAATCAATAGGAATCGACATTTTAATGTTATATTGAATGTGACTGTAATACAAATATATCTGTTTGGTGGAGGAAAAACTTAGGTCCAATTAGGCAGAACCAATTGGGAGATCTAGGAGAAAAGGCCATTGAATGTTACCATGGACTGAAGCCAGATATTTCTGCAAATATCTCCCTTAAAGTTTATGAGGAACACAAACTTACCCAATGTATCTCAGTCAAAACACAGAAAAAAGACAGAAGGGCTATTATATCATTACCTGGACAACGCCTCCTTGACAACACCTCCTCGGTTAGTAAATGATGCTAGGTTGCATTGAAATATATGGAAAGTACTAAATGAAAAAGTCAAAGGCTGATTTATTGCCATTTAGCAAAGTCAAGACCAACTTGCATGATTTCTAGCCTATTATGTGGTAACAGCAAAATACTGGATTATGTACTCCTCTCTAATTCACTCATAAATACTGAATATACTTAGAATTATTAGAGTATTAAACTAGTTTGCATGACAGATTCCATAAAAAAAATTGTAATATGTCTGCCTATCAATCCATCCTTTATCTTTATCTATTGATCTGTCTGTTTATTTATCTATCTATTATCTATCAGTCTGTCTACCTGTCCGTCCATCTCTCTCTCCCTCTTGTTTTTATTACCAGATTTCAGATTTCAGATACATTTTAATAGATGTAAAAGTATATAGATAATTTAGCTGCCAAATAATTGATAAATAAGTAGATGAATGAAAAGTTAATAAAATTGTTTCAAAGAAAATAAGACCTTTAACTATTGAGTTAAGTTGAACTGTGACTCTATTCCTTGCACATTCCACTTATTTACATCATACTAATTTTAACATTTGAATATATTAGCAAATGTGAATTCTTTTATACCAATTTACTTTAGGAACTTACAATATTTTCAGTATTCTAATCTCTTGGACCCATTTGATCATAATATTCCCTAAATACTATTAGCAATAAACATATTTACAAAATTTCCAATGAGAAAATTCACTTCCTTTCATTTGTTCAAATTTTAATACACTAATTGATTTTAGCTTTAAATCAATTAGGTTCCATAGTTTACTTTACTGACCTCATACTCTGCTGTTTACTGAAATCACCCTCTGTAGTTTATTTAGAGGTTTTGAGTTTGATAAAGACATACAATTATTTACATAAGGAAGATAATCTAAATTAGTTTTTTTAAATACAATCATTTGGTATTTTAAAATGTATATACCGCAGTGCTTTGAAGCAAGAATACATTTTACATGGACATGTTGGTGAAATGTTCTTTGGTTTCAATCAAATGATTGTATTTCAAAACAGACTCCTCCCATGGAGAAAAGTAAATTCTGCCCATGCAGTACAAACTCTAAAGAGAACCAGTCTGTGGATTAAAAAACTGCCATAAAAACATATTATGTGAAGTTTAAAATATGATTTATTAAACCAAATATTTAAAAAGTTCACTTTAAAATTCGTAAACATCCAAAAGCGGTCTTTTCACTGCATGATAACTTCTCTTACTGTTGACTTTGTTCTTCCTTATTGAGTTCCAAGAGAGACCCCATAAGTTCTGCTTAGAAGGTTTTAGTATACATAGGCATTATATATTAACAATACACAATTTGTTTACTACTTATGATTTTGAATCCCAAAATGTTTTCAAATCTTTAATACACCAGCACTGAAATCTGGACTATAGTATGTCTAAGTTCTGTTTTCAATTCTTCTTGTACATGGTTTGTATTCCTGCTTTCAAAAACCTCAATAAAATTAAAAAATAAAAAAAAAGAAGAAAAAAATATGCATATTTAAGTTGAACTGTTTTGATTTATACTGGCAATATTAAGGTACCTATCTCATTATGAAATATAACATTTGTAATTTCTGTGTTTATACTCTATCCATCAAAGACTTGTATTGAATTTCTTTTGAATATATGACTTTCAAATAAAAGATAATTCTAAAAAAAAAAAAAAAGAATTCGTAAACGTGAAAGAAGATATATTAAAAACCAAAAGTCAGCTTTATTAAAAATACAGTTTATATAAACACACCCACACACACATGTTGTATCCCTTTCCAGTCAAATACCTTGTCATATACCATAACCCTTTTTTTACCCTTTTAATTTTTTTTAATATCATTTTTAGAATTTAAAAAAAAAAATATTACTGGAATCTATGTTTATAAAAAATGGGAGAGAAATAGGGACAGAGGTATTATGTGGCACACTTAGGATAAGAGCCTAGATAACATATATGGTTAAGCTAGAGGACAAATTTGAAAAAAAAAAAAGACTTTTATTGATATAATCTAAAAATGTGAGATCACATATATAATATTTCTTTTGTATGGCAAACACACAGGAATACCCTAACAAATATATATTGGGTGCAGATTGTGGCAAATCGGAGACTTACTAAACATCAGAACATTATATTGACAGTCTCTATAGCCTTTATATTTGATTGTAAGCGTATATTCTATAAATATAGAAACGCAAAGCACCATATGTCCTTACCAAATATAAAGCCTCTATTAATTAAAGCTCTTAAATCTGATTAAATTTAGCAAGCCCTCTTGAATGTCATGATATAAACAATTATCAAAAAGCAAAGAGTTAGGTAGGGCATGTGTGAGTGCCTGTATATAAAGTGGATGGCATAGAACCATCTTAACTCTACTGAAAAAAATGAAAGTGTTAAAACCATGTATTAAAGGAACACACTAATATGATGTTAAGTAATCACTAGCTTCTCCTTATACCATTGGGAAGAAAAACCCATAATCCATTAAATAATATATACGTATAGTAAGAGCTTCAATTGTAACTCTATGGTAGTTTATGTGGTGCAGAAGCAGAGTTAAAAAACACCCCAGGTCAGGGGCTCTGTGCATTCAGTATCACTGCTATGCTGTTATATGTTAGCTACAGCTTACTGCCCATCACCACCCATTACAAATTTGTTGTATCGGATAGCCCCAGATATATTAAGGTTCCGCTCTTGAGAATATCTAGTATGCTAATTAAGGCCAATAATATTTAGATGACATTTGTGTGGAGAAGCAGTGTGAATGCCTGACACGCGTTTCGCCTACTGCTTTGTCATTTTGACAGCATAGCGGTGATACTGAGTGCACAGTGCCTCTATTAAGAGCTTTAATTAATAGAGGCAATGGTCTCTAGTTATGACATTCTGGCGGACCTGATCCGCCAGACTTCGCTGAATACGGCGAGCAATACGCTCGCCGTATTCATCATTGCACCAGCAGCTCACAAAAGCTGCTGGTGCAATGCCACCCCCTGCAGACTCGCGGCCAATAGGGTATTCATGTGTGTTTTCCATAGAAAAGAAATGTTATATATGTGATCTCACATTTTAGATTATATCAATAAAAGTTACATTTTATTATGAATTTGTCCTCTAGCTTAACCATATGTGTTATCTAGGCTCTTATCCTAAGTGTGCCACATAATACCTCTGTACCTATTTCTCTCCCATTTTTTTTATAAACTTGTATTCTGGTATTAGGCACTGCCCCTTTAAGGATACATAGGTTTAACCTAAGGGGACTCCCGATTAAGAGGTCTAATCCTTTTCCTCCCTTCCTCTATTTTAGAGGTTAATTCATGAAATCTATGGCCTAGATTTGGAGTTTGGCGTTAGCCGTGAAAACCAGTGTTAGAGGCTCCTAACGCTGGTTTTAGGCTACCGCCGGTATTTGGAGTCACTCAAAATAGGGTCTAACGCTCACTTTTCAGCCGCGACTTTTCCATACCGCAGATCCCCTTACGTAAATTGCGTATCCTATCTTTTCAATGGGATTTTTCTAACTCCGGTATTTAGAGTCGTGTCTGAAGTGAGTGTTAGACATCTAACGACAAAACTTCAGCCGCAGGAAAAAAGTCAGTAGTTAAGAGCTTTATGGGCTAACGCCGGTTTATAAAGCTCTTAACTACTGTACTCTAAAGTACACTAACACCCATAAACTACCTATGTACCCCTAAACCGAGGTCCCCCCACATCGCCGACACTCGATTAAATTTTTTTAACCCCTAATCTGCCGACCGCCACCTACGTTATACTTATGTACCCCTAATCTGCTGCCCCTAACACCGCCGACCCCTATATTATATTTATTAACCCCTAATCTGCCCCCCACAACGTCGCCGCCAGCTACCTACACTTATTAACCCCTAATCTGCCGACCGCAAAGCGCCGCCACCTACGTTATCCTTATGTACCCCTAATCTGCTGCCCCTAACATCGCCGACCCCTATATTATATTTATTAACCCCTAATCTGCCCCCCTTAACGTCGCCTCCACCTGACTACACTTATTAACCCCTAATCTGCCGAGCGGACCGCACCGCTACTATAATAAAGTTATTAACCCCTAATCCGCCTCACTAACCCTATAATAAATAGTATTAACCCCTAATCTGCCCTCCCTAACATCGCCGACACCTAACTTCAATTATTAACCCCTAATCTGCCGACTGGAGCTCACTGCTATTCTAATAAATGTATTAACCCCTAAAGCTAAGTCTAACACTAACACCCCCCTAAGTTAAATATAATTTACATCTAACGAAATTAATTATCTCTTATTAAATAAATTATTCCTATTTAAAGCTAAATACTTACCTGTAAAATAAATCCTAATATAGCTACAATATAAATTATAATTATATTATAGCTATTTTAGGATTAATATTTATTTTACAGGCAACTTTGTAATTATTTTAACCATGTACAATAGCTATTAAATAGTTAAGAACTATTTAATAGTTACCTAGTTAAAATAATTACAAAATTACCTGTAAAATAAATCCTAACCTAAGTTACAATTAAACCTAACACTATACTATCATTAAATTAATTAAATAAAATACCTACAATTACCTACAATTAAACCTAACACTACACTATCAATAAACAAATTAAATACAATTCCTACAAATAACTACAATGAAATAAACTAACTACAAAAGTACAAAAAATAAAAAAGAACTAAGTTACAAAAAATAAAAAAATATTTACAAACATAAGAAAAATATTACAACAATTTTAAACTACACTGTGTGCAGAATTATTAGGCAAATGAGAATTTTGACCACATCATCCTCTTTATGCATGTTGTCTTACTCCAAGATGTATAGGCTCGAAAGCCTACTACCAATTAAGCATATTAGGTGATGTGCATCTCTGTAATGAGAAGGGGTGTGGTCTTATGACATCAACACCCTATATCAGGTGTGCATAATTATTAGGCAACTTCCTTTCCTTTGGCAAAATGGGTCAAAAGAAGGACTTGACAGGCTCAGAAAAGTCCAAAATAGTGAGATATCTTGCAGAGGGATGCAGCACTCTTAAAATTGCAAAGCTTCTGAAGCGTGATCATCGAACAATCAAGCGTTTCATTTAAAATAGTCAACAGGGTCGCAAGAAGCGTGTGGAAAAACCAAGGCGCAAAATAACTGCCCATGAACTGAGAAAAGTCAAGCGTGCAGCTGCCAAGATGCCACTTGCCACCAGTTTGGCCATATTTCAGAGCTGCAACATCACTGGAGTGCCCAAAAGCACAAGGTGTGCAATACTCAGAGACATGGCCAAGGTAAGAAAGGCTGAAAGACGACCACCACTGAACAAGACACACAAGCTGAAACGTCAAGACTGGGCCAAGAAATATCTCAAGACTGATTTTTCTAAGGTTTTATGGACTGATGAAATGAGAGTGAGTCTTGATGGGCCAGATGGATGGGCCTGTGGCTGGATTGGTAAAGGGCAGAGAGCTCCAGTCCGACTCAGACGCCAGCAAGGTGGAGGTGGAGTACTGGTTTGGGCTGGTATCATCAAAGATGAGCTTGTGGGGCCTTTTCGTGTTGAGGATGGAGTCAAGCTCAACTCCCAGTCCTACTGCCAGTTTCTGGAAGACACCTTCTTCAAGCAGTGGTACAGGAAGAAGTCTGCATCCTTCAAGAAAAACATGATTTTCATGCAGGACAATGCTCCATCACACGCGTCCAAGTACTCCACAGCATGGCTGGCAAGAAAGGGTATAAAAGAAGAAAATCTAATGACATGGCCTCCTTGTTCACCTGATCTGAACCCCATTGAGAACCTGTGGTCCATCATCAAATGTGAGATTTACAAGGAGGGAAAACAGTACACCTCTCTGAACAGTGTCTGGGAGGCTGTGGTTGCTGCTGCACGCAATGTTGATGGTGAACAGATCAAAACACTGACAGAATCCATGGATGGCAGGCTTTTGAGTGTCCTTGCAAAGAAAGGTGGCTATATTGGTCACTGATTTGTTTTTGTTTTGTTTTTGAATGTCAGAAATGTATATTTGTGAATGTTGAGATGTTATATTGGTTTCACTGGTAAACATAAATAATTGAAATGGGTATATATTTGTTTTTTGTTAAGTTGCCTAATAATTATGCACAGTAATAGTCACCTGCACACACAGATATCCCCCTAAAATAGCTATAACTAAAAACAAACTAAAAACTACTTCCAAAACTATTCAGCTTTGATATTAATAAGTTTTTTGGGTTCATTGAGAACATGGTTGTTGTTCAATAATAAAATGAATCCTCAGGGCCCTTTGCGGGGCATGCCCCAAGAAGTTCAGCTCTTTTGCCTGTAAAAAAAAACATACAATACCCCCCCCCAACATTACAACCCACCACCCACATAACCCTAATCTAACCCAAACCCCCCTTAAATAAACCTAACACTAAGCCCCTGAAGATCATCCTACCTTGTCTTCACCTCACCAGGTATCACCGATCCGTCCTGGCTCCAAAATCTTCATCCAACCCAAGCGGGGGCTGGCGATCCATCATCCGGTGGCTGAAGAGGTCCAGAAGAGGCTCCAAAGTCTTCATCCTATCCGGGAAGAAGAGGCGATCCGGACCGGCAACCATCTTGATCCAAGCGGCATCTTCTATCTTCATCCGATGACGACCGGCTCCATCCTGAAGACCTCCACCGTGGACCCATCTTCTTCCGGCGACGTCCAACTGAAGAATGACGGTTCCTTTAAGGGACGTCATCCAAGATGGCGTCCCTCGAATTCCGATTGGCTGATAGGATTCTATCAGCCAATCGGAATTAAGGTAGGAATATTCTGATTGGCTGATGGAATCAGCCAATCAGAATCAAGTTCAATCCGATTGGCTGATCCAATCAGCCAATCAGATTGAGCTTGCATTCTATTGGCTGATCGGAACAGCCAATAGAATGCGAGCTCAATCTATTCCTACCTTAATTCCGATTGGCTGATAGAATCCTATCAGCCAATCGGAATTCGAGGGACGCCATCTTGGATGACGTCATTTAAAGGAACCGTCATTCGTCGTTCAGTCGTCGGCCAGGATGGATGTTCCGCGTCGGAGGTCTTCAGGATCCTGCCGCTCCGCTCCGGATGGATGACCATAGAAGATCCCGCTTGGATGAAGACTTCAATCGGATGGAAGACCTCTTCTGCCCCGCTTGGATGAAGACTTCAGCCAGATCATGGACCTCTTCAGCCCCCCGCTTCGGCTTGGATCAGGACATCGGAGGAGCTCTTCTGGATCAATCGGTGAACCTGGTATGGTGAAGATAAGGTAGGAAGATCTTCAGGGGCTTAGTGTTAGGTTTATTTAAGGGGGGTTTGGGTTAGATTAGGGGTATGTGGGTGGTGGGTTGTAATGTTGGGGGGGGGTATTGTATGTTTTTTTTTACAGGCAAAAGAGCTGAACTTCTTGGGGCATGCCCCGCAAAGGGCCCTGTTCAGGGCTGGTAAGGTAAAAGAGCTTTGAACTTTAGTAATTTATAATAGGGTAGGGCATTTTTTTATTTTGGGAGGATTTGTTATTTTATTAGGGGGCTTAGAGTAGGTGTAATTAGTTTAAAATTGTTGTAATATTTTTCTTATGTTTGTAAATATTTTTTTATTTTTTGTAACTTAGTTCTTTTTTATTTTTTGTACTTTAGATAGTTTATTTCATTGTAGTTATTTGTAGGTATTGTATTTAATTAATTTATTGATAGTATAGTGTTAGGTTTAATTGTAACTTAGGTTAGGATTTATTTTACAGGTGATTTTGTAATTATTTTAACTATTTTAGCTATTAAATAGTTCTTAACTATTTAATAGCTATTGTACCTGGTTAAAATAAATACAAAGTTACCTGTAAAATAAATATTAATCCTAAAATAGCTATAATATAATTATAATTTATATTGTAGCTATATTAGGATTTATTTTACAGGTAAGTATTTAGCTTTAAATAGGAATAATTTATTTAATAAGAGTTAATTAATTTCGTTAGATTAAAATTATATTTAATTTAGGGGGGTGTTAGTGTTAGGGTTAGACTTATCTTTAGGGGTTAATACATTTATTAGAATAGCGGTGAGCTCCAGTCGGCAGATTAGGGGTTAATAATTGAAGTTAGGTGTCGGCGATGTTAGGGAGGGCAGATTAGGGGTTAATACTTTTTATTATAGGGTTAGTGAGGCGGATTAGGGGTTAATAACTTTATTATAGTAGCGCTCAGGTCCGCTCGGCAGATTAGGGGTTAATAAGTGTAGGCAGGTGGAGGCGACGTTGTGGGGGGCAGATTAGGGGTTAATAAATATAATATAGGGGTCGGCCATGTTAGGACAGCAGATTAGGGGTACATAGGGATAATGTAAGTAGCGGCGGTTTACGGAGCGGCAGATTAGGGGTTAATAATAATATGCAGGGGTCAGTGATAGCGGGGGCGGCAGATTAGGGGTTAATAAGTATAAGGTTAGGGGTGTTTAGACTCGGGGTACATGTTCGAGTGTTAGGTGCAGACGTAGGAAGTGTTTCCGCATAGCAAACAATGGGGCTGCATTAGGAGCTGAACGCGGCTTTTTTGCAGGTGTTAGTTTTTTTTTCAGCTCAAACAGCCCCATTGTTTCCTATGGGGGAATCGTGCACAAGCATGTTTTTGAGGCTGGCCGCTTGCGTAAGCAACTCTGGTATCGAGAGTTGAAGCTGCGTTAAAAATGCTCTACGCTCCTTTTTTGGAGCCTAACGCAGCCTTTATGTGGACTCTCAATACCAGAGTTATTTTTATGGTGCGGCCAGAAAAAAGCCGGCGTTAGCTACGCGGGTCGTTACCGACAAAACTCCAAATCTAGGCCTATGTTTGCAAGGGGAGATGTATTCATAAAAAACAAAATCACATATAATTTTTCTCTAATGCATTTTTGCAAATGAAAGTGTGTTTCAATAATGCTTTTGGAATATTTTAAATTTACCTTCTATATTCTTTTAACATTGAAAAACCAATACCATTTGTTGGCTTTTGCAAGAAATATTTAACATCATTTCATAGCTGCTAGACATACCTGCTAGCGTTAACGTTCTAAAGTCTGCACATTGATTTTTTTTTTACCTGATTCATTATATGTACATTTATATTAGTATGCCTGAAAGAGCTATGGCTTTTTTTTGTAATACTTCTGCAGAGAACCTTAAAGCAACTAATAAAACCCTATTTCATTTCAACATATCTGTTACAGCAAACTTTTGATTTAAACTAAGGAATGGAACAATGTAATGAAAAAGAATGTCGGATATATTATTAATAGGAATTACATCCATCTATTAAAGTGTTTTTGCACAATGTCAGTGCAGTAATGCAATGAAATGGATATTTTCTTACTTAGAATTAAGGGGAATTAAGGTAGCAGAAAGCTGACATAAGCACAATAAATAATGATAATGTTTCATACTTATTTATTCATCCCTTTGTGCATAGTGCCTCTTAATTGGCAATAATGCTATCATCTTCAAAAGAGAACAACACTCACAATCAGTAATATTGGAGGGTTTTCTTTCTAAGTATTTTCTCTGTTAAAATATTGACAAGATATGTGTATCTACAACAATGGGAGGAAATAATTGCTTCTGCCTTTAGGATAAAAGATTGACACAGTTAGATAATTTAGCATGTGCACTAAAATAATACTTTGACCAAAGAAGATGCTTTCTGTGTTAAATGGGCAGTTAAATACATTACAATATCATTGTAGTGAATGTATTATGTTGATTACTGTAATTTGATATGTTTAAAAATGATCCACAGGCGGTTGATTGGTTGCAAAAAGATTCCAAGATGAAACTCAATAGAACTTTACTTAAAGGGACAGTACACTGTAAAATTGTTTTTCAATTAATGTATTTTCAAAGACTTGTTATACCAGCTGCAGAGTATAAAATGTTTGAGAAATTGAATTTTCAGGTTTATTTGTGTATATGAATTAGCTGGTTTTGTGCTTTGAAACCACAGCCTATTACAGAGGGTTGAGCTTGCAGGTAATATCAGATCTCATTATGTTATCACTTTGTGTACACACACTTGCTTCCTTCTCTTATATATGTTTGTTAACCAAAGCTCAACCCTAATATTCAAAACCTCTCTGCTCAGGTGAAATGATCTAAAATGATCCTCCAGCACTACGAGATCCCTAGTGAAAGTTTTGTTTTTTTTGCTTTAAATCTCCAAGGGGCATTCCCAGCATTTCTGTATGTGAAGGAGAGACACGTCGAGAGCACTTTAAAGTTATTTTGTTGTTGTTGTAAACTTTCCCTTTATTTTCACCTTTTTTGGCTCCCATGTGATAGCCATATTGTCTATAATCACACATAGGTGCCTTGAAATGAATCAGTTATTGCAGTCAAGTGTACCAGATGAACCTTCATACTGTGCAATTATATAGCCTGCAACTCTAAAGCCTGCAAATAATGCCATGTAATTCTATGTATAGAAAACTTGCAATAACTCAAAAGAACAGTTCAAATCAAACCACGCACACATCCATACAAATGTATTCACAGGGTAACAGAAGCGGCAAATACCTGTCCTCTTGAAATTTTGGGCATTATATCTAAGTACATGCTTTTTTTTTTGCCAATAAGCCACTGTTTTTATAATGTGGTCCGCTAAATATGTAAAATAAACATCTCTCTTCTGCTATGTATTTTTCCACTGATATTATTATGCTTAGGGGAAATTTATATATACAGTATCTCACAAAAGTGAGTACACCCCTCACATTTTTGTAAATATGTTATTATATAATTTCATGTGACAGCACTGAAGAAATTACACTTTGCTACATTGTAAAGTAGTGAGTGTACAGCCTGTATAACAGTGTAAATTTGCTGTCCACTCAAAATAACTCAACATACAGCCATTAATGTCTAAACCGTTGGAACAAAAGTGAGTACACCCCTAAGTGGAATTGTCCAAATTGGGCCCAATGTGTCAATATTTTGTGTGGCCACCATTATTTCCCAGCATTGCCTTATCCCTCTTGGGCATGGAGTTCACCAGAGCTTCACAGGTTGCCACTGGAGTCCTCTTCCACTCCTCCATGACGACATCATGGAGCTGGAGGATGTTAGAGACTTTGCGCTCCCCCACCTTCCGTTTGAGGATGCCTCACAGATGCTCAATAGGGTTTAGGTCTGGAGACATGCTTGGCCAGTCCATTACCTTTATCCTCAGCTTCTTTAGCAAGGCAGTGGTTGTTTTGGAGGTGTGTTTGGGGTCATTATTATGTTTGAATACTGCCCTGCGGCCCTGTCTCCAAAAGGAGGGGATCATGCTCTGCTTCAGTATGTCACAGTACATGTTGGCATTCATGGTTCCCTCAATGAACTGTAGCTCCCCAGTGCCAGCAGCACTCATGCAGGCCCACATCATGACACTCCCACCACCATGCTTGACTGTAGGCAAGACACACTTCTCTTTGTACTCCTCACAGTGTTGCCGCCACATATGCTTGACACCATCTGAACCAAATAAGTTTATCTTGGTCTCATCGGTTCCAGTAATCCATGTCCTAAGTCTGCTTGTCTGCAGCAAACTTTTTGCGGACATTCTTATGCATCATCTTTAGAAGAGGCTTCCTTCTGGGAGAACAGCCATGCAGACCAATTTGATGCAGTGTGCGGCGTATGGTCTGAGCACTGACAGGCTGACCCCCCACCCCTTCAACCTCTGCAGCAATGCTGTCAGCACTCATACGTCTATTTCCTAAAGACAACCTATAGATATGATTGTGAGTACGGGCACTCAACTTTTTTGGTTGACCATGGCGAGTACTGTTCTGAGTGGAACCTGTCCTGTAAAACCGCTGTATGGTCTTACCCACCGTGCTGCAGCTCAGTTTCAGGGTCTTAGCAATCTTCTTATAGCCTCGCCATCTTTATGTAGATCCTCAGAGAGTTCTTTGCCATGAGGTGCCATGTTGAACTTCCAGTGACTAGTATGAGAAAGTGTGAGAGCGATAACACAAAATTTAACACACCTGCTCCCCATTCACACCTGAGACCACATGACACCGGGGAGGGACAATGGCTTATTGGGCCCAATTTGGACATTTCCAATTAGGGGTGTACTCGCTTTTGTTGCCAAATATTTAGACATTAATTTCTGTGTTTTGAGTTATTTTGAGGGGACAGCACATTTACACTGTTATACAGGCTGTACACTCACTACTTTACATTGTAGCAAAGTGTCATTTATTCAGTGTTGTCACATGAAAAGATATAGTAAAATATTTACAAAAATGTGAGGGGTGTTTTAACTTTTGTGAGATACTGTATTTTTTTATTTTGACTCCACTGTAATATATTCTTTAGATATCCATACTGTCATAGTCACACAGACAGGTACACACGCTGGACAGAAATAATTTTATTGTGCAAAGTTACATAAGATAATGTGAAGGAGATGCTCAAATTATTATTTACCAAAGTTCCCTTTAATTAAGTAATAATATATCCTCAAGACAATTAGATAGGGTACAGTGCAATAAAAGGATACTCAGTTTATCTAGGTTGCAAATACAATAGTAAAGTTTGCCCTTTCCTTTTAAAACTATTTAGTTCTATATGCAAAAATAATGACCTACATATAATCTTTATTTTCTCAAACTTCTGTGTCACAGATACCAGATTGCTAAGGCTACACCCCACCCCCCTACTGCCCCCATTCTATTAATTGGCTGATTGGATCAGCCAATAGGATTTTTCCACCTTTAATTCTGATTGGCTGATAGAATTCTATCAGCCAATCGAAATTCAAGGGACTTCATCTTGGATGACGTCATTTAAAGGAGAAATCATTGTTCAAGAAGACGTCGATTGAAGAGGATGCTCCGCGCCGGATCTCTTGAAGATGGACTCGCTCCGCGCCAGATGGATGAAGATAGAAGATGCCATCTGGATGAAGACTTCTGCCCGGTTGGATGAAGAGTTCTGCCCGGTTGGATTAAGACTTCTGCCTCTTCGTTGACGACTTCTGTCGGCTTCGTTGAGGATGGATGTCGGGTCTTCAAAAACTGTAAGTGGATCTTTGGGGGTTAGTGTTAGGCTTTTTTAAGGGTTTATTGGGTGGGTTTTATTTTTAGATTAGGCTTTGGGTGGAAATAGAGATAAATGCCCTTTTAAGGGCAATGCCTATCCAAATGCCCTTTTCAGGGCAATGGGGAGCTTAGGTTTTTTACTTAGGATTTTATTTTGGGGGGGTTGGTTGTGTGGGTGGTGGGTTTTTATTGTTTGGGGGTTGTTTGTATTTTTTTTTACAGGTAAAAGAGCTGATTTCTTTGGGGCAATGCCCCGCAAAAGGCCCCTTTAAGGGCTATTGGTAGTTTAGTTTAGGCTAGGGTTTTTTTATTTTGGGGGGCTTTTTTATTTTGATAGGGCTATTAGATTAGGTGTAATTAGTTTAAATATCTGATAATTTCTTTTTTTTATTTTGCGTAATTTAGTGTTTGATTTTTTTGTAATTTAGTTAATTGTATATAATTTATGTAATTTATTTAATTGTAGTGTAAGGTTAGGTGTTAGTGTAAGACAGGTTAGGTTTTATTTTACAGGTAAATTTGTATTTATTTTAGCTAGGTTATTAGTAAATAGTTAATAACTATTTAGTAACTATTCTACGTAGTTTAAATAAATACAAACTTGCCTGTGAAATAAAAATAAAACCTAAGCTAGATACAATGTAACTATTAGTTATATTGTAGCTAGCTTAGGGTTTATTTTATAGGTAAGTATTTAGTTTTAAATAGGAATTATTTAGTTATTAATAGTAGGTTTTATTTAGATATATTTTAATTACAATAAAATTAGTGGGTGTTAGGGTTAGGGTTAGACTTAGGTTTAGGGGTTAATAAATTTAGTATAGTAGCAGCGACGTTGCGGGCGGCAGATTAGGGTTTAATAAATGTAGGTAGGTGGCGGCGATGTTAGGTGCGGCAGATTAATGGGTTAATAATATTTAACTAGTGTTTACGATGCTGGAGTATGGCGGTTTAGGGATTAATTTGTTTATTTTAGTGGCGGCGATGTCCGGAGTGGCAGATTAGGGGGTAATAATTTTATTTTTAGTGTTTGAGATGCGGGAGGGATTCGGTTTAGGGGTTAATAGGTAGTTTATGGGTGTTAGTGTACTTTTTAGCACGTTAGTTTTATGTTACAGTTTTGTAGCGTAAAACTCATAAATACTGATTTTCAGTTTATGGTATGAATCTTGAAGTTTTAGTGTGTACTGCTCAGTTTTTGGCCTCCCAGGTAAACTCGTAATACCGGCGAAAAGGAAGTCCCATTGAAAAAGGACTTTTTGAAAGCTACGGCAGTTACGTTGCGTTACGGCCAAAAAAGTGTTCAGTGACCCTAAAACTGCAAGACTCATAATACCAGCGGTAGTGAAAAGAGCCTTAATGCTCGTAATCTAGCCGCTATTTATTTATGTTATACTAAATGCCCTCAGTGGGACGGATTAATAAAAATGTGTTTGTGAAACCAATATCTCACTGGAAATCCCTACTTAAACTTGAAAATTGCTAAAAATATTTGTCCCAGCCCATCTTCAGAGTCACGGGTTGTGAGTAAATCTCCATTATAATCAGCTGAGCAGAAATTACCTCACAATCTTTGGTGCAAAAGACAAGCTCCACTGTGAGGGATACTGACATTATCAAAATATTACAAAACAAATTACTTAAAAATAGAATAAAAAACTCAATAAAACAGCACATGCTGATATTTGAAAAAAATAAATAAAACTTTGTCAGCTTTGCAACAGCCAGACATGACAGCAAATCCAGATACTTTATAAGGGCAATAGGATCTTTATGAAATCTCTACTCTTAGAATTAAGCTAGGTCAGGGGTCAGCAACCTTGGCTACACAGATGTTTTGAAACTACATTTCCCATGATGCTCAGACACTCTTTAGACTGGCTGAGTATCATGGGAAATGTAGTTCAAAAACATCTGGGGAGCCAAGGTTACTGACCCCTGAGCTAGGAGAAAAATCCTGGCTTCTCATCTAAAACATCCCGGAACACCCGATCTAGACACTCATTTATGTTTATGAGACCTCCCAGACACCTTCTGTCCTATGCAGTGAGGCTACTTTGCCATAACTAAACTGCTGTTAGTATTTTACAACTACAAGCATGTATATTAACCGTGTTTTTAAGTAAGTATATGTTACTGCAGTTGTAATTGTGTTTCTGCTTAGCATGAGGTTGTTATTTCATATGCTACATTTTTTTTTTCTCAATTTTTTTACTTTTTAAGGGAGTCCACATAAAGAATGCAACAACAACAAAAAAGAAAAGAATCAACCAACAACATTACATTTTGTATATTAATAAACAAAGATGTGATTCACAGATCACATATTCAATTGTCTTATTCCCCCCCCCCCTTTTTTTCTCTTTTCTCTTTCTCTTTCTTTAGAAAACAAAGTTATATTCACAGATTGTGAGGATTCTATTTACAAAAGGAAAAAGTGAAAAAACTGAGAATCAACATAATGGGGTCGATCCGATAAAAATCGTCGCCCGCAAAAGCTGGCGACGCCAATATTTGCACGGGTTTGGTATCCTATATACGGCGTAACCTGGAAGTTACGCGCATATATTTCTGCTGTCGCCCGTAGTTTTTTGGCCCATAGGCAGGTATACCAAACCCGCGCAGTTTGGTACCCAATATACAGCGTAAGGACTTACGTGGCGAAAATGGAGAAATCTTACTCCATTTTCACCTCACCACAAAAAGCAGCCGTAAGAAGCCTTACGCTGACTATTGGAGCCCCGTAACTCCCTAAACTGGCTGCTAAATAAACACCTAACCCATGCGCAATGTCTATCTCCCTGTCAACTGCGATCCCCCGCTGCAATCCCTAATAAAGTATTTAATCCCTAAACCGCCGCCATCTACATAAACTAACCCCCTACTGTGAGCCCCTAAAACCGCCACCATCTAAATGATCTATCCCCTAATGTGAACCCCTAAAACCGCCACCATCTAACTGATCTATCCCCTAATGTGAACCCCTTACACCGCCGCCATCTATATTAAAATTATTAACCCCTAATTTAATCTACCTACCCCGCCGCCAGCTATATTATCTATATTAACCCTAAGTATATTATAGTTAATATAGTTATTACATTATATATATTAACTATATTAACCCTAATTATATTAGGGTTAATATAGTTAATATAGTTACTATAGTATTTATATAAACTATATTAACTCTATCTAACCCTAACACCCCTAACTAAATTCTTATTAAATAAATCTAATTCATATTATAAACTAAAATATTCCTATTTAAATCTAAATACTTACCTATAAAATAAACTCTAACGGCTAGATTTGGAGTTTGGCGGTAAAAGGGCTGTTAACGCTCCGCGGGTTTTTTTCTGGCCGCACCATAAATTTAACTCTGGTATCGAGAGTTCAAACAAATGCTGCGTTAGGCTCCAAAAAAGGAGCGTAGAGCATTTTTACCGCAAATACAACTCTCGATACCAGAGTTGCTTACGGACGCGGCCGGCCTCAAAAACGTGCTCGTGCACGATTCTCCCATAGGAAACAATGGGGCTGTTTGAGCTGAAAAAAAACCTAACACCTGCAAAAAAGCAGCGTTCAGCTCCTAACGCAGCCCCATTGTTTCCTATGGGGAAACACTTCCTACGTCTGCACCTAACACTCTAACATGTACCCCGAGTCTAAACACCCCTAGCCTTACACTTATTAACCCCTAATCTGCCGCCCCCGCTATCGCTGACCCCTGCATTACACTTTTAACCCCTAATCTGCCGCTCCGTAAACCGCCGCCACCTACGTTATCCCTATGTACCCCTAATCTGCTGCCCTAACATCGCCGACCCCTATGTTATATTTATTAACCCCTAATCTGCCCCCCACAACGTCGCCGACACCTACCTACACTTATTAACCCCTAATCTGCCGACCGGACCTGAGCGCTACTATAATAAAGTTATTAACCCCTAATCCGCCTCACTAACCCTATCATAAATAGTATTAACCCCTAATCTGCCCTCCCTAACATCGCCGACACCTACCTTCAATTATTAACCCCTAATCTGCCGACCGGAGCTCACCGCTATTCTAATAAATGTATTAACCCCTAAAGCTAAGTCTAACCCTAACACTAACACCCCCCTAAGTTAAATATAATTTTTATCTAACGAAATAAATTAACTCTTATTAAATAAATGATTCCTATTTAAAGCTAAATACTTACCTGTAAAATAAATCCTAATATAGCTACAATATAAATTACATTTATATTATAGCTATTTTAGGATTAATATTTATTTTACAGGTAACTTTGTATTTATTTTAACCAGGTACAATAGCTATTAAATAGTTAAGAACTATTTAATAGTTACCTAGTTAAAATAATTACAAATTTACCTGTAAAATAAATCCTAACCTAAGTTATAATTAAACCTAACACTACCCTATCAATAAAATAATTAAATAAACTACCTACAATTACCTACAATTAACCTAACACTACACTATCAATAAATTAATTAAACACAATTGCTACAAATAAATACAATTAAATAAACTATCTAAAGTACAAAAAATAAAAAAGAACTAAGTTACAGAAAATAAAAAAATATTTACAAACATAAGAAAAATATTACAACAATTTTAAACTAATTACACCTACTCTAAGCCCCCTAATAAAATAACAAAGACCCCCAAAATAAAAAAATCCCTACCCTATTCTAAAATACAAAAATTACAAGCTCTTTTACCTTACCAGCCCTGAACAGGGCCCTTTGCGGGGCATGCCCCAAGAATTTCAGCTCTTTTGCCTGTAAAAAAAAACATACAATACCCCCCCCCAACATTACAACCCACCACCCACATACCCCTAATCTAACCCAAACCCCCCTTAAATAAACCTAACACTAAGCCCCTGATGATCTTCCTACCTTGTCTTCACCATGCCAGGTTCACCGATCCGTCCTGGCTCCAAGATCTTCATCCAACCCAAGCGGGGGTTGGCGATCCATAATCCGGTGCTCCAAAGTCTTCCTCCTATCCGGCAAGAAGAGGACATCCGGACCGGCAAACATCTTCTCCAAGCGGCATCTTCTATGTTCTTCCATCCGATGACGACCGGCTCCATCTTGAAGACCTCCAGCGCGGATCCATCCTCTTCTTCCGACGACTAGACGACGAATGACGGTTCCTTTAAGGGACGTCATCCAAGATGGCGTCCCTCGAATTCCGATTGGCTGATAGGATTCTATCAGCCAATCGGAATTAAGGTAGGAATTTTCTGATTGGCTGATGGAATCAGCCAATCAGAATCAAGTTCAATCCGATTGGCTGATCCAATCAGCCAATCAGATTGAGCTCGCATTGTATTGGCTGATCGGAACAGCCAATAGAATGCGAGCTCAATCTGATTGGCTGATTGGATCAGCCAATCGGATTGAACTTGATTCTGATTGGCTGATTCCATCAGCCAATCAGAAAATTCCTACCTTAATTCCGATTGGCTGATAGAATCCTATCAGCCAATCGGAATTCGAGGGACGCCATCTTGGATGACGTCCCTTAAAGGAACCGTCATTCGTCGTCTAGTCGTCGAAAGAAGAGGATGGATCCGCGCTGGAGGTCTTCAAGATGGAGCCGGTCGTCATCGGATGGAAGAACATAGAAGATGCCGCTTGGAGAAGATGTTTGCCGGTCCGGATGTCCTCTTCTTGCCGGATAGGAGGAAGACTTTGGAGCACCGGATTATGGATCGCCAACCCCCGCTTGGGTTGGATGAAGATCTTGGAGCCAGGACGGATCGGTGAACCTGGCATGGTGAAGACAAGGTAGGAAGATCATCAGGGGCTTAGTGTTAGGTTTATTTAAGGGGGGTTTGGGTTAGATTAGGGGTATGTGGGTGGTGGGTTGTAATGTTGGGGGGGGGGGGTATTGTATGTTTTTTTTTTTACAGGCAAAAGAGCTGAAATTCTTGGGGCATGCCCCGCAAAGGGCCCTGTTCAGGGCTGGTAAGGTAAAAGAGCTTGTAATTTTTGTATTTTAGAATAGGGTAGGGAATTTTTTATTTTGGGGGTCTTTGTTATTTTATTAGGGGGCTTAGAGTAGGTGTAATTAGTTTAAAATTGTTGTAATATTTTTCTTATGTTTGTAAATATTTTTTTATTTTCTGTAACTTAGTTCTTTTTTATTTTTTGTACTTTAGATAGTTTATTTAATTGTATTTATTTGTAGCAATTGTGTTTAATTAATTTATTGATAGTGTAGTGTTAGGTTAATTGTAGGTAATTGTAAGTAGTTTATTTAATTATTTTATTGATAGGGTAGTGTTAGGTTTAATTATATCTTAGGTTAGGATTTATTTTACAGGTAAATTTGTAATTATTTTAACTAGGTAACTATTAAATAGTTCTTAACTATTTAATAGCTATTGTACCTGGTTAAAATAAATACAAAGTTACCTGTAAAATAAATATTAATCCTAAAATAGCTATAATATAAATGTAATTTATATTGTAGCTATATTAGGATTTATTTTACAGGTAAGTATTTAGCTTTAAATAGGAATCATTTATTTAATAAGAGTTAATTTATTTCGTTAGATAAAAATTATATTTAACTTAGGGGGGTGTTAGTGTTAGGGTTAGACTTAGCTTTAGGGGTTAATACATTTATTAGAATAGCGGTGAGCTCCGGTCGGCAGATTAGGGGTTAATAATTGAAGGTAGGTGTCGGCGATGTTAGGGAGGGCAGATTAGGGGTTAATACTATTTATGATAGGGTTAGTGAGGCGGATTAGGGGTTAATAACTTTATTATAGTAGCGCTCAGGTCCGCTCGGCAGATTAGGGGTTAATAAGTGTAGGTAGGTGTCGGCGACGTTGTGGGGGGCAGATTAGGGGTTAATAAATATAACATAGGGGTCGGCGATGTTAGGGGCAGAAGATTAGGGGTACATAGGGATAACGTAGGTGGCGGCGATTTGCGGTCGGAAGATTAGGGGTTAATTATTTTAAGTAGCTTGCGGCGACGTTGTGTGGGGCAAGTTAGGGGTTAATAAATATAATATAGGGGTCGGCGGGGTTAGGGGCAGCAGATTAGGGGTACATAAGTATAACGTAGGTGGCGGTCGGCAGATTAGGGGTTAAAAATTTTAATCGAGTGGCGGCGATGTGGGGGGACCTCGGTTTAGGGGTACATAGGTAGTTTATGGGTGTTAGTGTAGTTTAGGGTACAGTAGTTAAGAGCTTTATGAACCGGCGTTAGCCAGAAAGCTCTTAACTCCTGCTTTTTTCAGGCGGCTGGAATCTTGTCGTTAGAGCTCTAACGCTCACTGCAGAAACGACTCTAAATACCAGCGTTAGAAAGATCCCATTGAAAAGATAGGCTACGCAAATGGCGTAGGGGGATCTGCGGTATGGAAAAGTCGCGGCTGTAAAGTGAGCGTTAGACCCTTTAATCACTGACTCCAAATACCAGCGGGCGGCCAAAACCAGCGTTAGGAGCCTCTAACGCTGGTTTTGACGGCTACCGCCGAACTCTAAATCTAGGCCTAAGATAGCTACAATGTAATTAATAATTACATTGTAGCTATGTTAGGGTTTATATTTATTTTACAGGTAAATTGTTAATTATTTTAACTAGGTATAATAGCTATTAAATAGTTATTAACTATTTAATAGCTACCTAGTTAAAATAATTACCCAATTACCTGTAAAATAAATCCTAACCTAAGTTACAAATACACCTACACTATCAATAAATTAAAGAAACTACAAATATCTATCTAAAAATAAAATTAAATAAACTAAACTAAATTACAAAAACAAACAAGCACTAAATTCCAAAAAATAAAAAAAGATTACAAGATTTTTAAGCTAATTACACCTATTCTAAGCCCCCTAACAAAATAATAAAGCCCCCCAAAATAAAAAAATTCCCTACCCTATTCTAAATTAAAAAAAGTTCAAAGCTCTTTTACCTTACCAGCCCTTAAAAGGGCATTTTGTGGGGGCATGCCCCAAAGAAAACTGCTCTTTTGCCTGAAAATAAAACACAATACCACCCCCCAACATTACAACCCACCACCCACATACCCCTAATCTAACCCAAACCCCCCTTAAATAAACCTAACACTACCCCCCTGAAGATCTCCCTACCTTATCTTCACCACGCCGGGCCGAACTCCTCATCCAATCCGGGCGATGTCTTCCAGCAAGCGGCAGTGAAGTCTTCTTCCATCCGGGCGATGTCTTCAAGCAAGCGGCAGAGAGTCTTCTTCCATCGGCGATGTCTTCAAGCAAATCGGCATCTTCAATCTTCTTTCTTCGCTCCTCTGCCGCGGAGCATCCATCCGGCACGACGACTTATGCATGACGACTTTATTCTGATTGGCTGATAGGATTCTATCAGCCAATCGGAATTAAGGTAGAAAAATCTGATTGGCTGATTGAATCAGCCAATCAGATTCAAGTTCAATCCGATTGGATGAACCAATCAGCCAATCGGATTGAACTTGAATCTGATTGGCTGATTCAATCAGCCAATCAGATTTTTCTACCTTAATTCCGATTGGCTGATAGAATCCTATCAGCCAATCAGAATTCGACGGACGCCATCTTGGATGACGTCATTTAAAGGAACCTCATTCGTCGGGAAGTCGTCGTGCCGGATGGATGCTCCGCGGCGGAGGAGCGAAGAAAGAAGATTGAAGATGCCGATTTGCTTGAAGACATCGCCCGGATTGGATGAGGAGTTTGGCCCGGCATGGTGAAGATAAGGTAGGTAGATCTTCAGGGGGGTAGTGTTAGGTTTATTTAAGGGGGGGTTGGGTTAGATTAGGGGTATGTGGGTGGTGGGTTGTAATGTTGGGGGGTGGTATTGTGTTTTTTTTTTCAGGCAAAAGAGCAGTTTTCTTTGGGGCATGCCCCCACAAAAGGCCCTTTTAAGGGCTGGTAAGGTAAAAGAGCTTTGAACTTTTTTTAATTTAGAATAGGGTAGGGAATTTTTTTATTTTAGGGGGCTTTATTATTTTATTAGGGGGCTTAGAATAGGTGTAATTAGCTTAAAAATCTTGTAATTTTTTTTTATTTTTTGTAATTTAGTTTAGTTTATTTAATTGTATTTTTAGATAGATATTTGTAGTTTCTTTAATTTATTGATAGTGTAGGTGTATTTGTAACTTAGGTTAGGATTTATTTTACAGGTAATTGGGTAATTATTTTAACTAGGTAGCTATTAAATAGTTAATAACTATTTAATAGCTATTATACCTAGTTAAAATAATTAACAATTTACCTGTAAAATAAATATAAACCGTAACATAGCTATAATGTAATTATTAATTATATTGTAGCTATCTTAGGGTTTATTTTATAGGTAAGTATTTAGATTTAAATAGGAATATTTTAATTAATAATATTAATATTAGATTTATTTTAATAAGAGTTTACTTAGGGATGTTAGAGTTAGATAGGGATGTTATACTTAATATATATATATATATATATATATATATATATATATATATATATAAATATATTATAACGATATTAACTATATTAACCCTAATATAATTAGGGTTAATATAGTTAATATATATAATATAATAATTATATTAACTATATTAACCCTAATATAATTAGGGTTAATATAGTTAATATAGCTGGCGGCGGTGTAGGGGGATTAGATTAGGGGTTAATAATTTTAAAATAGATAGCGGCGGGGTAGGGGCTCACTTTAGGGGGTAGGTAAGGTAGATGGTGGCGGTGTTAGGGGCTCACTTTAGGGGGTTATAGATTTAATATAGCTGGCGGCGGTTTAGGGGTTAATAACTTTATTAGGTTGCGGCGGGGTTTGGGAGCGGCGGTTTAGGGGTTAATACATATTTTATTGTTAGGATAGTGAGGGGGGATAGCGGATAGAGGGTTAGACGTGTCGGGCTATGTTAGGGAGGCGTGTTAGACAGTGCGGGTGATTTAGACTTTAGTCAGGTTTTGTAGGCGCCGGGAGTTTCTAACGTGCCGTAAGTCACTGGCGACGCCAGAAATTTGTACTTGCGCAGATTTCTGGACATCGCTGGTTTATCCGACTTACGGCACGTTAGCATCTGACGGCGCAGTATATGGGATAGCTCGAGTTGCGAGCTGAAACTGCGGGCGACGCGGGTTCCCTCGCTTGCGCCGCAAACTACGCCGTTTATCGGATCGCACCCAATATTGTAGACTAATACAATTGTTTATCCCACTAATCATCATTATCATGTTATAATAAACTGACTTAGGAAGTTTTTTTCTCCGTCATTTACATTTCTTACTTAATTCTATTATGTCTTATCTAACTTAGATCTGTTATATTTCTTAAATAATCATGTTATTTTATTTAATCCTTTACATACGCTTACTTATAGGACAATAAGGGGGATTAAATGGGGGGGGGGACTCCCCCTCTCCCCTCTATCCTCCCCCAACTAAGCCAATAGCCAATTCCCTCTGAGCTGTTCCTCTTGTATAAATAGGGAACTTTCAAATACTTTAATTATCAATTGTTGTGTTGGTTGCTCTAACTATATTATATACCATTCCCATTTCCCAAAGAATCTAGCAATTTGTTTTTCAGATTGTCTGTCTGTATCATAATGTTCATATATCATTTGTTGATGTAATCTCTTTAAGAATAGCTGTACTCTTGGGACTTTTTTTGAATGCCATTCTCTAAACACTAACGCTGGCTTTTTTCCCCCCGCATATTTTAAATACCGCTGGTATTTAGATTTTACAGAAGGGCTGCGTTAGGCTCCAAAAAAGGAGCGTAGAGCATAATTTACCACCACTGCAACTCTCAATACCAGCGGTGCTTACGGACGCGGCCAGCTTAATAAACGTGCTTGTGCACGATTTCCCCATAGGAAACAATGGGGCAGTTTGAGCTGAAAAAAAACCTAACACCTGCAAAAAGGCAGCGTTCAGCACCTAACACAACCCCATTGTTTCCTATGGGGAAACACTTTCTAAGTCTGCACCTAACACCCTAACATGAACCCCGAGTCTAAACACCCCTAACCTTACACTTATTAACCCCTAATCTGCCAACCCCGCTATCGCTGACACCTGCATTATACAATTAACCCCTAATCTGCCGCTCCATACACCGTCGCAACCTACATTATCCCTATGTACCCCTAATCTACTGCCCCTAACAACGCCGATCCCTATATTATATTTATTAACCCCTAATCTGCGCCCCCAACGTCGCCTCCACCTACCTACAATTATTAACCCCTAATCTGCCGACCGGACCTCACCGCTACTCTAATAAATGTATTAACCCCTAAAGCTAAGTCTAACACTAACACCCCCCTAAGTTAAATATAATTTAAATCTAACAAAATAAATTAACTCTTATTAAATAAATTATTCCTATTTAAAGCTAAATACTTACCTGTAAAATAAATCCTAATATAGCTACAATATAAATTATAATTATATTGTAGCTATTTTAGGATTAATATTTATTTTACAGGCAACTTTGTATTTATTTTAACCAGGTACAATAGCTATTAAATAGTTAAGAACTATTTAATAGCTAAAATAGTTAAAATAATTACAAATTTACCTGTAAAATAAATCCTAACTTAAGTTACAATTAAACGTAACACTACACTATCAATAAATTAATTAAATACAATACCTACAAATAAATACAATTAAATAAACTAACTAAAGTACAAAAAATAAAAAAAAGAACTAAGTTACAAAAAATAAAAAAATATTTACAAACATTATAAAAATATTACAACAATTTTAAGCTAATTACACATACTCTAAGCCCCCTAATAAAATAACAAAGCCCCCCAAAATAAAAAAATGCCCTACCCTATTCTAAAATACAAATAGAAAAGCTCTTTTACCTTACCAGCCCTTAAAAGGGACTTTTGCGGGGCATGCCCCAAAGAATTCAGCTCTTTTGCCTGTAAAAAAAAACATACAATACTCCCCCCAACATTACAACCCACCACCCACATACCCCTAATCTAACCCAAACCCCCCTTAAATAAACCTAACACTAAGCCCCTGAAGATCTTCCTACCTTATCTTCACCACGCCGGGTATCACCGATTAGTCCAGGCTCCGAAGTCTTCATCCAAGCCCAAGCGGGGGCCGAAGACGTCCATCCTCCGGCTGAAGTCTTCATCCAAGCGGCAGCTGAAGAGGTCCATCATCGGGGCTGAAGTCTTCATCCTATCCGGGCAGGAGGAGATCTGGACCGGTAGACATCTTCATCCAAGCGGCATCTTCTCTCTTCTTTCATCCGTCGAAGAGCGGCTCCATCTTCAAGACCTCCGGCGCGGATCCATCCTCTTCTTCCGACATCCTTACACAGAATGAAGGTTCCTTTAAGGGACGTCATCCAAGATGGCGTCCCTCGAATTCCGATTGGCTGATAGGATTCTATCAGCCAATCGGAATTAAGGTAGGAAAATTCTGATTGGCTGATGGAATCAGCTAATCAGATTCAAGTTCAATCCAATTGGCTGATTGGATCAGCCAATCAGATTGAGCTCACATTCTATTGGCTGATGGGAACAGCCAATAGAATGCAAGCTCAATCTGATTGGCTGATTGGATCAGCCAATCGGATTGAACTTGAATCTGATTGGCTGATTTCATCAGCCAATCAGAATTTTCCTACCTTAATTCCGATTGCTAGGGTAGGGCATTTTTTTTATTTTGTTATTTTATTAGGGGGCTTAGAGTAGGTGTAATTAGCTTAAAATTGTTGCAATATTTTTATAATGTTTGTAAATATTTTTTTATTTTTTGTAACAGTTCTTTTTTTATTTTTTGTACTTTAGTTAGTTTATTTAATTGTATTTATTTGTAGGTATTGTATTTAATTAATTTATTGATAGTGTAGTGTTAGGTTTAATTGTAGATAATTGTAGGTAGTTTATTTAATTAATTTATTGATAGTGTAGTGTTACGTTTAATTGTAACTTAGGTTAGGATTGATTTTACAGGTAATTTTGTAATTATTTTAACTAGGTAACTATTAAATAGTTATTAACTATTTAATAGCTATTGTACCTGGTTAAAATAAATACAAAGTTGCCTGTAAAATAAATATTAATCCTAAAATAGCTACAATATAATTATAATTTATAGGGGTCGGCGGTGTTAGGGGCAGCAGATTAGGGGTACATAGGGATAATGTAGGTGGCGGCGGTGTGCGGTCGGCAGATTAGGGGTTAAATTTTTTTTATTATAGTGGCGGCGATGTGGGGGGACCTCAGTTTAGGGGTACATAGGTAGTTTATGGGTGTTAGTGTACTTTAGAGCACAGTAGTTAAGAGCTTTATGAACTGGCGTTAGCCCAGAAAGCTCTTAACTCCTGGCTTTTTGCTGCAGCTCGAGTTTTGTCGTTAGATTTCTAACGCTCACTTCAGCCACGACTCTAAATATCAGCGTTAGAAAGATCCCATTGAAAAGATAGGATACGCAATGGACGTAAGGGGATCTGCGGTATGGAAAAATCGCGGCTGCAAAGTGAGCGTTAGACCCTTTCCTGACTGACTCTAAATACCAGCGGTAGCCCAAAACCAGCGTTAGGAGCCTCTAACGCTGGTTTTGACGGCTAACGCCAAACTCTAAATCTAGCCGTATATTTCTACCAACTAGAACAGTGCTTTCCAAACTGTGTGCCATGACACATGCAGTGTATAGGTGTGTCCCTGCTTCAGCACAATTTTTTTTTAATTTAAAATTATTTTTAAATTTTATTTTGGTTTTGGTTTTCCGCCTGCCTGCTATGCATATCATGTAGTTAGCACGTGATTGATACCTAGTGGGTCACAGATCATCTTAACATATTGGCGCAGCTTAGCAGGAACTGAAACTATTTCCATTAGTGGCACATTGGCTTCTGACTGCACGTGCAGTCTTCTCAATCGGCTCGTGACTGCATGTGTAGTCAGTGAGTGGGACAGCAGTGTGTTTGCAGCATGGGCAGTAGTCAGTCGGACTCCTAGAGCTCTGAGGGCAGCAGCTTAAATGCTGAGCTGAAGTCAGAAGTCAGTGGGTTTTTTTTTGCAGCTCCCAGTAGTACATTGCTGCTCCTGCTCTTGATATATGGATAGAAAGTGGAAGCTTAAAAATGCTTGATGATAAAATGCGAGTGTCTTTATCTAATATTCCACTAAATATTCAGAAACTGTTCATTCCATAAACCTCGTACATCCCATTAAAATAGTAAGTAGCTATGTTATTCTTGCACATACATACTGTTACTTGTAAATACATCCTGTTTGCTAGTACAACTGAATTACTGTGTCACGAAATGATGTAGGTCTAAAAAGTGTGTCACCAAAATGAAAAGTTTGGAAAGCTCTGCTCTAGAACTACAGTGTTCAAAAAATTGGGTCAATTCCCTGTACTCCTCTCCTTTCACTAGAAATATAATTTCCACTGCTGTGAAAATTACTTCAATTTTACATATTTTTTATCCAATAACTAATCTTTGACCAATAATTATTTATTTTAGGACATTATTATTATTTTATTATTAAACTTTATTTATGAAGCGCCAACATATTTTCCAGCGCTGTCCATGAATACAAGTTATTTAAATAAAACAATGATAAAAAACTTGTAAGAGACAGGGCAAAATTTACAAACACATACAGGAGGCATTGAGGGCCCTATTCCCATGGGAACTTACAATCTAGAAGGACATGAAAATATACAGTGTATTATATCTGCCTGTTCGTATCTACATTTTTTACAAAAATTATCCTTAGAGTTTTTCAATTTAGACATCAAATACGTGGTTAGATAGGAATGATATAATATTTTTGATTGTGATTCTCTCCAGCTTGATAACAGGATTGCATTTCTAGCTCTATTCATACTAAATTTGATATCTTTCTTTGTTATCTCAAAGTCAGGAAAGAGTCTTAACCATTTATTAATCGATTCATAAATAAATTGAAATTTTTTTTGATCATTAACACTCTTATATGATAGATAAGGGAGATATTTCCTTGTGAAAATAAGTTTATAATTGGTTTCAGAATATCCCAATTTTTCCTATCTTATTGCAATAATGTCTCAGTTGAAGATAGATAAAGAATTGTGTATTTGTATAACCAAATCTATTTTTCCAATAATCAAAGTCCTGGATCGATTTCTCATCTTCAACAATTAATTGATGTAAATGAGTGAGTCCCTTAGTTTGCCATTCTCTACATATGTTAGGGCTAATAATAACTTCAGGGTTACCCTTAATTAAGAGATATTTTGAAAAGTGATAGTCTATCTTGAATATCTTACACATTTTTTGCCAGGCTAAGATTAAGTTTCCTATGTTCTCTAGCCTTTTAACCCTACTAGGTAGTTTTCTATAGTCAATGTCAGGGCCAGTGCTAGGAATTTTGGCCACACAGACGAGGATACATTTTGCGCCCCCCCCCCCCATCAAAAATGTAGGGGTAGCCACAAGTGTGTGTGTATATATATATATATATACACACACACACACAATTGATACAGGAGAAAATTAGTTTTCAACAGGCCTTGAGCAATTAATTTGAGAATTAAATAAAATATATCAAGGAATAGTGGTACCAGGTTGTCACTATGCAAAGAATAGGGGTTTGTATCTGCATTTGAAAAGCATTAGATAAACTGAGGTTTTGGAAATGTGTCAGGACTAAAAAAAAAAACTTCCTAATGTATTGATTGTAGTCCAATATACATAAACTCAAAGTTCACCTTTCCATGCTATATTAACAATTCTTGATTTTGCACACAATTAATTGAATCTTCTCTGAATTATATTTGTCATCTCCTTTTTTTCAGGACAAAGTGGCACACTGAATGTAAAATAGCAATAAAAACATTATTACTATAACATGTAAAAAGTAACACTGTCTGATGATAGGCCCAGTAGCAACCATTAATAACATTGCTGTTGTATGTTTATTAAAAAATGATTTTTGTTCTTTGTTTAGTGTGCCTTGCAACCGGGTATATTATATACATATATAACTTAAGTTAGGACACCTTGCCTTCCCCCCAAAACACTGCAGCAGTTACTCATGTATGCAGGCCAGTTCCCTAACAAACTGGTATTACTCACAGAGTCACAGAGCCAGCTGCCAACTTTGCTAAGGAAGAAGGATGGAGGAGTGGGGTGACACACTATCTTGAAGCCCCAATAATCGAAGTACCAGACTGTACACACAGAACATTGCTCTAATGTATATAGGTGCTGGCTGCTTCAGCCTGGTCAACCACCTTCAGTTGATGCCATATTACATAATTCTATCAGGATGGAATGTCATTAAGTATGCCCGCAGCATGCTTCAGCATCCTCGGAATCAGAAGCCCCCACCATTCCTACCACCTTACTCGTCTCTTCACTCAGTTGTCTGCGGGCTGGGCTGGGCCAGTCGTCTCTGGGCAGCATAAATCACTCAACTCCTCACGTGGCTCTTAGATGGAGTCAGGCGGCTGCTCATCCTGCTTCCCGCTTCCTGCACCATTTCTCCCTCTCTCAGTCAAGTGAGTCATAGGGACCTATCTATCAAGCTCCAGATAGAGCTTGAGGACCCGTGTTTCTGCAGGCTCGCCAGAAACACCAGTTATGAAGCAGCGGTCTAAAGACTGCTGCTCCATAACCTGTCTGCCTGCTCTGAGCAGGCAGACAGACATCGCCGCAATTCAACCCGATTGAGTACGATCGGGTTGATTGACACCCCCTGCTGGTGGCCGATTGGCCGCGATTCTGCAGGGGGCAGCGTTGCACCAGCAGCTCTTGTGAGCTGCTGGTGCAAAGCTGAATACGGAGAGCGTATTGCTCTCCATATTCAGCAAAGTCTGGATCAGGCCCGCCAGACTTTGATAAATAGGGGCCATAGTTTGATGATGTAAACAGGCTGCTGCAGGCAGCGCAGCTGCGCAAATGAGCTCTGCCTCCTCCACTCTCTGACATGGTCACCAAACGCATGCACGGCGGGTCCACATTCCAATAGAATATACAATACCCGGGCCAGGCCAGCCCAGGGACAGGAAGTACTAGTAAGACACTAAGTTGCGTAAGCATTGCAGGTGCAGGCACATGCAGGGAGCCAACGGACACGGTGAAGGAATCAGTGATAAAAAATTAAACTGGACAACAACAATTTAATAAATAATAAATGCAATTAAATTAGTAACAACATATTTATTACATTCATGTCTGTTCCTCGCTGTTTCATGATCCATCACGGCGCTTCAGGGCGGCAGATTATCCTCGGCAGTCGGCACAGTTCTCAGCGCCCCCCCCCCCTGCTGGTGCGCCCTAAGGCGGCTGCCTAATACAAAATTATGGTCCTGGTAAACGTGGATTAAAGTACTTAATTCAAAGGGTTTAATTAAAAAAATTCTAAATCAAGATCTAGGAAAATCTTATTCTTTGTAATAAAGACCAAAACTATCTTTGAAAGGAATAAATAGTTATAGACATTCAGATCAGGCAATCCCAGTCCTCCCCACTCTTTTGATATACAGAATTTTGCATTTGATATCTTGCCATTCGAACATAAATAATTTATTGCCTTTTTAAACCGTAATATATCTTTATTTCTAATATTTAGTGGTAGGTTTTGAATTAGATATAATATCTTGGAAAGTGTAATCATTTTCCCCATATTTATTTTTCCTGACAGGGTGATTGGTAAACATGCCCATCTCTTAATCTCCTCTATAGTTTTTTAAAATATTGTAATATTGTAAAATTTAACTACGCAGCTACACTAACACATATAATTACAGGCTTTAATACTTGCAAAACAGTAAATGCAAATCATTCTCAGCATGTGGGTAAATACCAAGGCTCACTGATGTAGATGCGATCACTTTCTAAATAACTTAAGGTAAGTTCAGAAATATCCTCTGATAGATAATCCACCACACAAATTGGTCCTTTAGGAAAAAAACAAACAAACAAACAAAAACACTGCTCACTTGTACACCACTGGGGAAACTGCCGGTAACATAAGTGGGAAGTTAGAAGAGGAGACATTAAAAAGACAATCAACTCTTAGTAGTTACATATTAGTAGTACATATTTCCAGTGACAACTAGGAAAGATTATAATATTAAAGGGACAGTCTAGTATAAATTAAACTTTCATTTTTCAGATAGGACTTTTAATTTTAATCAGCTTTCCAATTTACTTTTATCATCAAATTTGCTTTTTTCTCTTGGTGTTCTTAGTTTAAACTAAACATAGGTAGGCTCATATGCTAATTTCTAAGCCTTTGAGGGCTGCCTCTTATCACATGCTTTTTAAATCTCTTTTCAACACAAAGAGACAGAAAGTACACGTGGGCCATATAGATAACACTGTGTTCAGGCACAGGGGGTTATTTAAGATCTAGCACAACACAATGCTAAATTTAAGACAATAGATAATAAACAGTCACAATCATGTGATCAGGGGTCTGGAAGGAGGTTCCTAGATACAAGGTAATCACAGAGGTATAAAGTTTATTAATATAACTGTGTTGGTTATGCAAAACTGGGGAATGGGTAATAAAGTGATTATCTATCTTTTAAAACAATAACAATTCTATGGTAGACTGTCCCTTTAACTGAAAATATAAAGGGGCTTCAAGCACCACGGCACACCGTAATATGCCCTAAACCGCAGAGCAGTAGAGCAGCAGCAGCAGTATGTAAAGACTGATTCCAAGGTACATCTACCACCCAGTGTTTTTTGACAGCTAAATGACCTAATATAATACTCCTGAGGACTCTTTCAAGCAACACAAGCAGTTTTACTCCCTCAACATTTCTAAAATATCTGAGACTCTCAATATCTTAAAAATGAAGAATAAATTACAGACAGTGAAATACTGCCTTTCTTGCTCCCAACTTAAGCAGAGAACATTGGAAGCTTTATTATCACCAGCAGGGAGTAATACACCACCGACATCTGAAGAACCTACTGAATCCACTCAGCTGACCACTCCAAATAAAGAACTACTAATACAGATAAATGTCCCTTTTCAAGAAGAGCTGAAAACAGCATTAGCTGACCTAAAGTAGGATATTCTTGGGATAGGAGGCTGTACTACAGATATTGAAGAGAAACAAGATGAAATAATGGAAGAGTTACCTAACATTCATTATACCATTCAAGATCAATCATCTCATATTAAGAGATTGGAGTACCAATTAGGGGATCTCGAAAACAGATCAAGAACTTACGTATCAGAAATCTTCCGAAAAATTACTCTAACCTTCCAGACGAGCTCAAAAATATTCCATCATCTGCTACCTGAAACAGACTCCACCATGTTCTTAATGGATAGAGCATACAGAGCCCTCTCCAAGCCTCCGCAAATGTCTCTAGCCAGAGATGATATAGTGAAACTTCATTATTTTCACATCAAGGACCAGATAATTAAAGCTGCAATATCTGCATCAACAATCACATTTGAAGGTCATCAATAACAAATATACACAGATCTGTCCCCAACCACACTCAGAAGATGCAGAGAACTAAAACCCATCTTAACCATTCTCGCCAACACACAGATTAAGTACAGGTGGATATTTCCCTTTAAACTTGTGTTTACCTATCAAAATAATACATATTCTTGCTCCACTCTAGAAGAAGGCCAATATATGCTTCAAAAGCTGCGACTACTACCAGACCAACAAGGTCCAGCATATAAGCCAAAGCCATAAAGAAAGTAATTTCAGCGAGAATGGACTTCAGTCGGAAAACAAGGAAAGATTTAAGAGACTTAAGATCCATGGACTGGGCAGATCAAACACAAGAGGCCAAGACACAGGTTACCTGAATTAAGTGCCAAATGTTAGTTTATTAAATTTTCTACAAATTCTCTGTTTCTAGCTATATAGGATACTACTAAAGTTCTAAAATATCCAAAGTTAGGCAAAAACTGTTATTCAGTAAATTTACTATTCTTATTTGTTATACTTTCTCTGAAAAAATATACTAATATATAATGTTTACACTAAGGCATATGCATATCCCTCACCAACCCCTTCAACTCTCTTCTTACTTAAAGGGACACTCGGGTTAAATTAAATTTTCATGATTCAGATACAGCATGTAATTTTAAACAACTATCCAATTTACTTCTATTAACAAAAATGTGCACAGTCTTTTATATTTACACTTTTTGAATCACCAGATCCTACTGAGCATGTGCAAGAATTCACAGACTATACGTATATGCATTTGTGATTGGCTGATTGCTATCACATGGTACAAGGGGAGTGGAAATATACATAACTTTCGGCTAGATTTAGAGTTTTGTCGGTAAGGACCCGCGTAGCTAACGCTGGCTTTTTTCTGGCTGCACCATAAAAATAACTCTGGTATTGAGAGTCCACATAAAGGCTGCGTTAGGCTCCAAAAAAGGAGCGTAGAGCATATTTAACGCAGCTTCAACTCTCGATACCAGAGTTGCTTACGGACGTGGCCAGCCTCAAAAACGTGCTCGTGCACGATTCCCCCATAGGAAACAATGGGGCTGTTTGAGCTGAAAAAAAACCTAACACCTGCAAAAAAGCCGCGTTCAGCTCATAACGCAGCCCCATTGTTTGCTATGGGGAAACACTTCCTACGTCTGCACCTAACACCCTAACATGTACCCCGAGTCTAAACACCCCTAGCCTTACACTTATTAACCCCTAATCTGCCGCCCCCCGCTATCGCTGACCCCTGCATATTATTTTTAACCCCTAATCTGCCGCTCCGTAAACCGCCGCTACTTACATTATCCTTATGTACCCCTAATCTGCTGCCCCTAACACCGCCGACCCCTATATTATATTTATTAACCCCTAATCTGCCCCCCACAACGTCGCCTCCACCTGCCTACACTTATTAACCCCTAATCTGCCGAGCGGACCGCACTGCTATCATAATAAAGTTATTAACCCCTAATCCGCCTCAGTAACCCTATAATAAATAGTATTAACCCCTAATCTGCCCTCCCTAACATCGCCGACACCTAACTTCAATTATTAACCCCTAATCTGCCGACCGGAGCTCACCGCTATTCTAATAAATGTATTAACCCCTAAAGCTAAGTCTAACCCTAACACTAACACCCCCCTAACTTAAATATAATTTAAATCTAACGAAATTAATTAACTCTTATTAAATAAATTATTCCTATTTAAAGCTAAATACTTACCTGTAAAATAAATCCTAATATAGCTACAATATAAATTATAATTATATTATAGCTATTTTAGGATTAATATTTATTTTACAGGTAACTTTGTATTTATTTTAACCAGGTACAATAGCTATTAAATAGTTAAGAACTATTTAATAGCTAAAATAGTTAAAATAATTACAAAATTACCTGTAAAATAAATCCTAACCTAAGTTACAATTAAACCTAACACTATACTATCATTAAATTAATTAAATAAAATACCTACAATTACCTACAATTAAACCTAACACTACACTATCAATACATTAATTAAATACAATACCTACAAATAACTACAATGAAATAAACTAACTAAAGTACAAAAAATAAAAAAGAACTAAGTTACAAAAAATAAAAAAATATTTACAAACATAAGAAAAATATTACAACAATTTTAAACCAATTACACCTACTCTAAGCCCACTAATAAAATAACAAAGACCCCCAAAATAAAAAATGCCCTACCCTATTCTAAATTACTAAAGTTCAAAGCTCTTTTACCATACCAGCCCTGAACAGGGCCCTTTGCGGGGCATGCCCCAAGAAGTTCAGCTCTTTTGCCTGTAAAAAAAAAACATACAATACCCCCCCCAACATTACAACCCACCACCCACATACCCCTAATCTAACCCAAACCCCCCTTAAATAAACCTAACACTAAGCCCCTGAAGATCATCCTACCTTGTCTTCACCTCACCGGGTATCACCGATCGGTCCTGGCTCCAAAATCTTCATCCAACCCAAGCGGGGGCTGGCGATCCATCATCCGGTGGCTGAAGAGGTCCAGAAGAGGCTCCAAAGTCTTCATCCTATCCGGGAAGAAGAGTAGATCCGGACCGGCAACCATCATCTTCCAAGTGGCATCTTCTATCTTCATCCGATAAGGACCGGTTCCATCCTGAAGACCTCCACCGCGGACCCATCTTCATCCGGCGACGTCCAACTGAAGAATGACGGTTCCTTTAAGGGACGTCATCCAAGATGGCGTCCCTCGAATTCCGATTGGCTGATAGGATTCTATCAGCCAATCGGAATTAAGGTAGGAATATTCTGATTTTTTATTTTTTGTACTTTAGTTAGTTTATTTCATTGTAGTTATTTGTAGGTATTGTATTTAATTAATGTATTGATAGTGTAGTGTTAGGTTTAATTGTAGGTAATTGTAGGTATTTTATTTAATTAATTTAATGATAGTATAGTGTTAGGTGTAATTGTAACTTAGGTTAGGATTTATTTTATAGGTCATTTTGTAATTATTTTAACTATTTTAGCTATTAAATAGTTCTTAACTATTTAATAGCTATTGTACCTGGTTAAAATAAATACAAAGTTACCTGTAAAATAAATATTAATCCTAAAATAGCTATAATATAATTATAATTTATATTGTAGCTATATTAGGATTTATTTTACAGGTAAGTATTTAGCTTTAAATAGGAATAATTTATTTAATAAGAGTTAATTAATTTCGTTAGATTTAAATTATATTTAAGTTAGGGGGGTGTCAGCTTTAGGGGTTAATACATTTATTAGAATAGCGGTGAGCTCCGTTCGGCAGATTAGGGGTTAATAATTGAAGTTAGGTGTCGGCGATGTTAGGGAGGGCAGATTAGGGGTTAATACTATTTATTATAGGGTTAGTGAGGCGGATTAGGGGTTAATAAATTTATTATAGTAGCAGTGCGGTCCGCTCGGCAGATTAGGGGTTAATAAGTGTAGGCAGGTGGAGGCGACGTTGGGGGGGGGCAGATTAGGGGTTAATAAATATAATATAGGGGTCGGCGGTGTTAGGGGCAGCAGATTAGGGGTACATAAGGATAACTTAAGTAGCGGCGCTTTGCGGTCAGCAGATTAGGGGTTAATTATTGTAGGTAGCTGGCGGCGACGTTGTGGGGGGCAGATTAGGGGTTAATAAATATAATACAGGGGTTGGCGGTGTTAGGGGCAGCAGATTAGGGGTACATAAGGATAACGTAGGTGGCGGTCGGCAGATTAGGGGTTAAAAAAATTTAATCGAGTGGCGGCGATGTGGGGGGGGGCCTCGGTTTAGGGGTACATAGGTAGTTTATGGGTGTTAGTGTACTGTAGAGCACAGTAGTTAAGAGCTTTATGAACCGGCGTTAGCCCAGAAAGCTCTTAACTACTGACTTTTTTCTGCGGCTTGAGTTTTGTCGTTAGAATTCTAACGCTCACTTCAGACACGACTCTAAATACCGGAGTTAGAAAAATCCCATTGAAAAGATAGGATACGCAATTGACGTAAGGGGATCTGCGGTATGGAAAAGTCACGGCTGAAAAGTGAGCGTTAGACCCTTTTTTGAGTGACTCCAAATACCGGAGGTAGCCTAAAACCAGCGTTAGGAGCCTCTAACGCTGGTTTTCACGGCTACCGCCAAACTCCAAATCTAGGCCTTTGAAATTTGTTATAAAAAAATCTACTACTTATTTGAAGTTCAGACTAAGTGCTATTGCATTGTCTTGTTATCTTGCATTTGTTGATTATGCAAATCTAATGTGTTGACTGGTCCTTTAAAGGGACAGTCAAGTCCAAAAAAACCTTTTTTTCAAATAGGGCATGTAATTTTAAACAACTTTCCAATTTACTTTTATCAACAATTTTGCTTTGTTCTCTTGGTATTCTAGTTGAAAGCAAACCAGGGGAGGCACATATGATAATTTCTAAGCCCTTGAAGGCCGCCTCTATTTTATTTACTTTTCACAGCAGGGGAGAGCCAGCTCATGCAGGCCATATAGATAGCATTGTGATCACACCCGTGGCTAGTGGCAGACACTGCACTAATTGGCTAAAATGCAAGTCAATAGATAATAACTAAAAGTCATGTGATTAGGGGCAGTCAGAAGATGCTTAGATACAAATTAGTCACAGATGTAAACAGTGTATTAATATAACAGTGTTGGTTTTGCAAAACTGGGAAACGGGTAATAAAGGGATTATCTATCTTTTTAAACAACAAAAATTCTGGTGTTAACTGTCCCTTTAACAGATTATGCTTGATGGAGTCCTCCATTATTTCCCCTATTTCCCTCCCCTCCCTTATCCCCCACACCCTCCCTAATTTTTCCTAATACCTTTGGTTACTAAGTTAGTAGCAAATGCTACACTGCTGTTGTTCAATTGTTCATTTGTTATATTTAAATTGTTACTTTGTATGCTCATGATATGGATTATTATTATGATATTTCTAGCTCACAATAGAGAAGATGCACATTTATTCTGCATTATGTCACAATTACCCATTAAGGGGAAGACCAGGAAAAAAAAAACCTACCTAAGCTTAGCACTAAAAATTTACACTCAATTCACACTTTTTATCTCTGACCATATTCCTTTACAAGTACAAATAGGAGTCAGATCTAAGCCAGATGACCCCTTTGTTATAAAACCTCCTAGAACATTAAGAGCACAATATGCAAAACAAATTTCCCATCTTATCCATGACACCCATTCAAATAATTTCCCATAATGTACGAGGTCTATATTTTAATATCAAATGCAAAAAGGCACTAACAGAATATAAATCTCTAAATGCACAAATTATAATGCTCCAAGAAACACACTTCACCAAAGCTAGCACTCCCAAATACTGGGATAAATCATATCCGCAGCAATATCATACTACTAGCCCTAAAAAACATAGAGGTGTTTCTGTTCTTCTTCATGCATCCCTTAACTTTATGGAAGAGGAAGTAATTACAGATAGCGAGGGGAGGTATTTAATAGTGAGTGGATTTATTCAAAATACACTAGTAATTATAGGCAATATATATGCACCTAATGAAAACCAAACCTCTTTTATATCTAAAGTAAGCAAACAATTAACCCTCTGGAAAAAAATATAAAATGATTATAGGTGAGGATTTCAATGTAACTCTTAATAATCAAATAAATAGGTCCAGAAACACAAAAGATGTTCAACAGAGATCTGAACACAGCCAAAACTTTTTTTCATAGGCCATAACCTCATAGGTGCCTGGAGGGCGATCAACAAAAATACAAGGTACTAAACATTTATATCTCCAGTGCATGGATCCTATTCTAGGATAGATTATTTTCTGCTGAGTCTAATACTAATCCTGCTATTGTCAAAGGCATACATTCATACATGTCCCTGGTTGGATCACGCATTGGTTAAAGTAACCATTAATGGAATCATTAATCATAACAGGACACGAGCTTGGGTCCTTAACCCTAGATTACTAGGAGACCAATTAATTGTTAAGAAATTACAAACAAATAGGACTCAATTCATAGATGCAAACAAAGGGACCACTACTAACCCACTATTTTTTTAGAGAGCTCTTAAAGCCTCAGAGGAGACCTTATTAATCCTCAAAACATCATAAACCATAGACATACACTAGAGACATTAAAAAGAGAAGTTAAATATCTAAAACATAGTGAAATAAATCACCCATGCAGAAAAACAGCTCAATTACTAAAACAAAAAAAATATAAAGAATTAGATAGCTTATTAACAGAAGATTCCACTAGAGCTATCAAACTATTAAACACTCACTATTTTATACATGCAAATAAGCCAGACAGAATGCTGGCAAATAAATTAAAAGAAATCACGAGAGCCACTGCAGTTCCCCAATTACAATCTGAAACTGGAATAACAACAAATAATCCGTTAGAAATAGCTAACATGTTTGCAGACTTCTATCATGAACTTTATAACTTACCCCATCATTCTAAAGAGACAAACAAAGAACCAACTTTAAATAAATTATTGGAAGATACTAAGCTCCCCTCCTTGCCCTCTGAAGGGTCACAAACCCTAAACTCACCAATTACCTTAGCTGAGGTACTATCAGCTATTAAAGACCTAAAACCTAATAAAGCACCTGGACCAGATGGATATACAGGAATATTTTATAAGACATTCAAAAACATAATAGCCCCTCAACTAGTCATGATCTTTAATTCCATCATGCAAGGTAGCGAAATTCCTAATGAAAAGCTCTTAGCAAGAATCTCAGCTATCCCTATACCAGAGATAAATAAAAAAACAATGAAAGAACTACAGACCCATATCATTTATAAATCAAGATATCAAATTGTTCACAAAAATATTAGCTAATAGACTAAATGGACCCCTAACTTCACTAACTCTGACCAGGTAGGATTTATTAAAGCAAGAGAAGGCCAGATAATCTTTGCAAAGTCATTGACCTGATAAATTTCACTTCATTAAAGGGTAGATTGGAGCTATATGTGTCAAAGGAGAATTCTATAATGCCATTAAATCCCTATACTCTACCCCAGCAGCGTATGTTAGATTGGCAGGCTACCAGTCCAGAAATATAGAAATCCGAAACAGAACAAGACAGGGGTGTCCTCTTTCCCCTTTACTATTCACCCTTTGTATTGAGCCACTTGCAATTAAGATTAGGGATTCTGTAGCATCAAAACAATATAAGATGGCATTTTTCACAGACAATGTCATTCTAACCTTAATGAAACCTTTACTGTCGTTACCTCCTTTATATTCCATATTACCACATTTTTGTGCATTGTCAGGATATAAAATTAACAAAGACAAATGTGAAGCAATAAGTATTCATATCCCAACACTCACCAAAAAAATCCTAGAACTTAATCTTTCTTTTAAATGGGCAAAGAAAACCATTAAATATTTAGGAATAAATCTTACTACTGATGTGCATGCCCTTTACCAGCAAAATTACAAACCCCTTATCCACACACATTAGGCAACTAATGAACAAATGGTCAAAATATGTTATCACTTCTAGGCTGAATAGTAGCAACCAAAATGACAATCCTAACCAAATTGCTCTACCTGTTTAGATTGCTACCCATTTCTGTACCGCTTATTGAACTTAATAATTTACAGAAGGAAATACTTTATGGAATAATAAAAGAGCTAGGATTAATAAACACATAATGACTAGACACAGAACTGGAGGAGGCATAGGCATTCCCCACTTGACTTCCTACTACAAGAAAGGCCAGACTGCACTTTGGCATAACGTCACTAGGGACATACAGTGGATACATTTAGAGGCTGACATCATTGGAGTAGACAATATTGCTAAATTACTGTGGACCTCTAAAACAAACAGACCTCCACTAGGGAAAAATGTCATAGCTATCTTTCACACACTATGTATATGGGATAAAACAACACTGAAATATCCTTTACTAAACACTATTTCAACAGCTGTCCCATTAATAGCTCTCAACACCTCAACAGATAAAACTGTAAAAAGCAAATGGGCAAATAGAGGACTGTACAGAATAGCGGATACCCTTGTTAATGGAAAGTTTCTAGCAAATCAACAATATAATGACTTAGACCAAACAGACAGACACACCTGGTCCCACTATCTACAACTGAGATCCAAAGTGCTAGAGGCTATAGGCAATTTTCCTTTACATAACATTACCTCCTATGAAATGTTATGCTTAGCAAAAACAAGATTGAAAGGCCTCTATTTATCAAGGTCTGTCGGACCTGATCTGACAGTGCGGATCAGGTCTGACAGACCTCGCTGAATACGGTGAGCAATACGCTCGCCGTATTCAGCATTGCAACAGCAACTCACAAGAGCTGCTTGTGCAACGCCGCCCACTGCAGACTCGCGGCCAATAGGCCGCCAGCAGGGGGTGTCAATCAACCCAATCGTACTCAATTGGGTTGATTTCCGGCGATGTCTGTCCGCCTGCTCAGAGCAGGCGGACATGTTATAGAGCAGCGGTCTTTGTGACCGCTGCTTCATAACTGCTGTTTCTGGTGATCCTGCAGGCTCGCCAGAAAAACAGAGCATCAAGCTCCATTCGGAGCTTGATAAATATGCACCAAAGGATCAATAGCTCACTTCTATCCCATGTTTAAAGGGAAACTGAACCCAAATTTTTTCTTTCGTGATTCAGATAGAGCATGCAATTTTAAGCAACTTTCTAATTTACTCCTATTATCAAATGGTCTTCATTCTCTTTGTATATTTATTTGAAAAGCAAGAATGTAGTTTAGATGCCAGCCCATTTTTGGTGAACAGCCTAGGTTGTTCTTGCTGATTGGTGGATAAATTCCCCCACCAATAAACAAGTGCTGTCCAGGGTCTGAACAAAAAAATTAGCTTAGATGCCTTCTTTTTCAAATAAATATAGCAAGAGAACGATGAAAAATTGATAATAGGAGTAGATTATAAAATTGCTTAAAATTGGATGCTCTATCTTAATCACTAAAGAAAACATTTGGGTTCAGTGTCCCTTTAACATAATTGACCACATCTCTTATGCACAAATGGGAAAATGAATTAGGTAAAGAATGGCCGATCCAACTTTGAATAAAAACACTTAGACAAGGTATTTCCTTCTCCCTTAACTCCTTACTACAAGAAAACTACCTAAAATCATCATTCAGATGGTATCTTTATCACTCTAAACTATGCAAGATTGGAGGTAAAAATAATAGCTCTTGCATTAGAGGTTGTGGGGAAGAAGGCAGTCACACTCATGTGGTGGCAGTGTAGCAAAATCCAACCACTCCGGAAAAGTACAAATTCTTTAGTAAATAAAATATTTGAGAAAGAAGTAGAAATCCTTCCTGGACATGCACTTGTACATTTCCCAATAGAGGGACTCACATCAAAACAAAACAAGCTGATAGCATTGGCATGTACAGCAGTAAGGTTAGTCATAGCTAGATTTTGGAAAACAGAACCTCCAGGTTTTCATTTAATAGAGCAGAAAATAGAATACTTTTACAGGATGTCTAGCTCAGCAGCGGACTTACAATCCACCAAAGAACAATTTATTGATCTATGGGAACCCTGAATCATGTACACGTAAACTAGACATAGAAATTCCCAGGGCACACTATAAGAGAAATAAGCCTCTCCTTTATATGAATGGTCTGAATCCCCAAACCTCTCATGTAATACAGTGATGTAACGTCTGAAGTAAGCGCTATTCTATAAGAAGTTAAAATGTAACTGATGTGACTTTTTAGTGTTTTTCCTTTTCTGTTATCTTCTCTTCTTATTTTAGAGTTATACGTTATATATACAAATAACTACTGTATGAGCTAGTGAGATATTTGTAATATCTTCATATGCATTATGTAAAATTGTATTATATGACAAATCCTAATAAAAGCGATTTTAACAAAAAAGAAATAATCATTGAAAATTAAAATCTTTTTTCCATCTCTCTAGGTTTACTTTTTGTCTAGCAAGGTTTGTAAAACTTCATTTTATCTTGAAAATCTAAAAACTTGGCTATTACTGGTCTGCATCTTCGATGGTTAGAGAATTCTTTCAGGATACCAATTCTGTGAACCCTTTCAATTTTTAAAGGAAGATCTTTCTCTTCAAATCCTAATATTTTAGGTAACTCAAGACCTATAATTCTTAAATTGTTTCTATGGGCTCTGTTCTCTAAGTCCTCAATTTGTGAGGTAATTTCCATAATTTGTGTCATGTATTTATTCTGCATCAGTTCTAACCTATTTTGTCTATCTTCTATTTCAGAAATACGTTCTTCTGCTTCAGGCATTGTACCTGAGAAGTGTTTTAAGTCCTCTGTTAATTTATACACTTCAGATTGAATTTTAGCTAATCGTGGAATAAACATTTCTGACAATTTCCTTACTATTATCTAATTACTAATGGTAAGTACCTATAGGTGCCAAATAGCGGTTCTTGTATGCAGCATGCAGACATGGGCCTAGATTTGGAGTTTGGCGTTAGCCGTGAAAACCAGCGTTAGAGGCTCCTAACGCTGGTTTTGGCCGCCCGCTGGTATTTGGAGTCAGTGATTAAAGGGTCTAACGCTCACTTTTCAGCCGCGACTTTTCCATACCGCAGATCCCCTTACGTCAATTGCGTATCCTATCTTTTCAATGGGATCTTCCTAACGCCGGTATTTAGAGTCGTTTCTGAAGTGAGCGTTAGAGCTCTAACGACAAAACTCCAGCCGCAGGAAAATAGCAGTAGTTAAGAGCTTTCTGGGCTAACACCGGTTCATAAAGCTCTTAACTACTGTACCCTAAAGTACACTAACACCCATAAACTACCTATGTACCCCTAAACCGAGCTCCCCCCACATCGCCGCCACTCGATTAAAATTTTTTAACCCCTAATCTGCCGACCGCCACCTACGTTATACTTATGTACCCCTAATCTGCTGCCCCTAACCCCGCCGACCCCTGTATTACATTTATTAACCCCTAACCTGCCCCCCACAACGTCGCCGCCAGCTACTTAAAATAATTAACCCCTAATCTTCCGACCGCAAAGCGCCGCCACCTACGTTATCCCTATGTACCCCTAATCTGCTGCCCCTAACACAGCCGACCCCTATATTATATTTATTAACCCCTAATCTGCCCCCCTCAACGTCGCCGACACCTGCCTACACTTATTAACCCCTAATCTGCCGAGCGGACCTGAGCGCTACTATAATAAAGTTATTAACCCCTAACCCGCCTCACTAACCCTATAATAAATAGTATTAACCCCTAATCTGCCCTCCCTAACATCGCCGACACCTAACTTCAATTATTAACCCCTAATCTGCCGACCGGAGCTCATCGCTACTATAATAAATGGATTAACCCCTAAAGCTAAGTCTAACCCTAACACTAACACCCCCCTAAATTAAATATAATTTAAATCTAACGAAATTAATTAACTCTTATTAAATAAATTATTCCTATTTAAAGCTAAATACTTACCTGTAAAATACATCCTAATATAGCTATATATAAATTATAATTATATTATAGCTATTTTAGGATTTATATTTATTTTACAGGCAACTTGGTAATTATTTTAACCAGGTACAATAGCTATTTAATAGTTACCTAGTTAAAATAATAACAAATTTACCTGTAAAATAAATCCTAACCTAAGATATAATTAAACCTAACACTACCCTATCAATAAATTAATTAAATAAACTACCTACAATTACCTACAATTAACCTAACACTACACTATCAATAAATTAATTAAACACAATTCCTACAAATAAATACAATTAAATAAACTAGCTAAAGTACAAAAAATAAAAAAGAACTAAGTTACAAAAAATAAAAAAATATTTACAAACATAAGAAAAATATTACAACAATTTTAAACTAATTACACCTACTCTAAGCCCCCTAATAAAATAACAAAGCCCCCCAAAATAAAAAATTCCCTACCCTATTCTAAATTAAAAAAGGTAAAAGCTCTTTTACCTTACCAGCCCTGAACAGGGCCCTTTGCGGGGCATGCCCCAAGAATTTCAGCTCTTTTGCCTGTAAAAAATAAAACATACAATACCCCCCCCCCCCCAACATTACAACCCACCACCCACATACCCCTAATCTAACCCAAACCCCCCTTAAATAAACCTAACACTAAGCCCCTGAAGATCTTCCTACCTTGTCTTCACCATCCAGGTTCACCGATCCGTCCTGAAGAGCTCCTCCGATGTCCTGATCTGAGCCCAAGCGGGGGGCTGAAGAGGTCCATGATCCGGTCAAAGTCTTCATCCAAGCGGGGCAGAAGAGGATCTTCCATCCGATTGAAGTCTTCATCCAGGCGGCATCTTCTATGGTCTTCTATCCGGAGCGAAGCGGCAGGATCCTGAAGACCTCCAGCGCGGAACATCCATCCGGCCCGACGACTGAACGACGAATGACTGTTCCTTTAAGGGACGTCATCCAAGATGGCGTCCCTCGAATTCCGATTGGCTGATAGGATTCTATCAGCCAATCGGAATTAAGGTAGGAATTTTCTGATTGGCTGATGGAATCAGCCAATCAGAATCAAGTTCAATCCGATTGGCTGATCCAATCAGCCTATCAGATTGAGCTCGCATTCTATTGCCTGATCGGAACAGCCAATAGAATGCGAGCTCAATCTGATTGGCTGATTGGATCAGCCAATCGGATTGAACTTGATTCTGATTGGCTGATTCCATCAGCCAATCAGAAAATTCCTACCTTAATTCCGATTGGCTGATAGAATCCTATCAGCCAATCGGAATTCGAGGGACGCCATCTTGGATGACGTCCCTTAAAGGAACAGTCATTCGTCGTTCAGTCGTCGGGCCGGATGGATGTTCCGCGCTGGAGGTCTTCAGGATCCTGCTGCTTCGCTCCGGATAGAAGACCATAGAAGATGCCGCCTGGATGAAGACTTCAATCGGATGGAAGATCCTCTTCTGCCCCGCTTGGATGAAGACTTTGACCGGATCATGGACCTCTTCAGCCCCCCGCTTGGGCTCGGATCAGGACATCGGAGGAGCTCTTCAGGACGGATCGGTGAACCTGGATGGTGAAGACAAGGTAGGAAGATCTTCAGGAGCTTAGTGTTAGGTTTATTTAAGGGGGGTTTGGGTTAGATTAGGGGTATGTGGGTGGTGGGTTGTAATGTTGGGGGGGGGTATTGTATGTTTTTTTTTACAGGCAAAAGAGCTGAAATTCTTGGGGCATGCCCCGCAAAGGGCCCTGTTCAGGGCTGGTAAGGTAAAAGAGCTTTTACCTTTTTTAATTTAGAATAGGGTAGGGAATTTTTTATTTTGGGGGGCTTTGTTATTTTATTAGGGGGCTTAGAGTAGGTGTAATTAGTTTAAAATTGTTGTAATATTTTTCTTATGTTTGTAAATATTTTTTTATTTTTTGTAACTTAGTTCTTTTTTATTTTTTGTACTTTAGCTAGTTTATTTAATTGTATTTATTTGTAGGAATTGTGTTTAATTAATTTATTTATAGTGTAGTGTTAGGTTAATTGTAGGTAATTGTAGGTAGTTTATTTAATTAATTTATTGATAGGGTAGTGTTAGGTTTAATTATATCTTAGGTTAGGATTTATTTTACAGGTAAATTTGTTATTATTTTAACTAGGTAACTATTAAATAGCTATTGTACCTGGTTAAAATAATTACCAAGTTGCCTGTAAAATAAATATAAATCCTAAAATAGCTATAATATAATTATAATTTATATTGTAGCTATATTAGGATGTATTTTACAGGTAAGTATTTAGCTTTAAATAGGAATAATTTATTTAATAAGAGTTAATTTATTTTGTTAGATTTAAATTATATTTAACTTAGGGGGGTGTTAGTGTTAGGGTTAGACTTAGCTTTAGGGGTTAATCCATTTATTATAGTAGCGGTGAGCTCCGGTCGTCAGATTAGGGGTTAATAATTGAAGTTAGGTGTCGGCGATGTTAGGGAGGGCAGATTAGGGGTTAATACTATTTATGATAGGGTTAGTGAGGCGGATTAGGGGTTAATAACTTTATTATAGTAGCGCTCAGGTCCGCTCGGCAGATTAGGGGTTAATAAGTGTAGGCAGGTGTCGGCGACGTTGTGGGGGGCAGATTAGGGGTTAATAAATATAATATAGGGGTCGGCGATGTTAGGGCAGCAGATTAGGGGTACATAGGGATAACGTAGGTTGCGGCGGTTTACGGAGCGGCAGATTAGGGGTTAAAAAAAATATGCAATGGTCAGCGATAGCGGGAGCGGCAGATTAGGGGTTAATAAGTGTAAGGTTAGGGGTGTTTAGACTCGGGGTACATGTTAGAGTGTTAGGTGCAGACGTAGGAAGTGTTTCCCCATAGGAAACAATGGGGCTGCGTTAGGAGCTGAACGCTGCTTTTTTGCAGGTGTTAGGTTTTTTTTCAGCTCAAACAGCCCCATTGTTTCCTATGGGGATATCGTGCACGAGCACGTTTTTGAGGCTGGCCGCGTCCGTAAGCAACTCTGGTATCGAGAGTTGCATTTGCGGTAAAAATGCTCTACGCTCCTTTTTTGGAGCCTAACGCAGCATTTGTTTGAACTCTCGATACCAGAGTTAAATTTATGGTGCGGCCAGAAAAAAGCCGCGGAGCGTTAACAGCCCATCTACCGCCAAACTCCAAATCTAGGCCTTGGTTAATAAAGCAATTGTTTTGTAAAGCAGTTAAATAAACAAGCTATTATTCTGAGCGGTCATTTTTAGTTATTTACAGAATTATCCCCCTTCAGCATAAACGGCGCATCGCGCATGCACAAATCGCAGGACCACGCAGGATTGAGTAGTTTCATGGTGGATATGAGTACATAATCAGGATGACGTTTTGGGGTAGGAGGGCTCAGGAGGCCATCTCAAAATGGCCGAAGATGAACTAGTAACTATTTTTACTTTCACACTACATATCTATCCACATTGGGATAATGTTTGCAGTACTAATCATTGCAAACATTATCTAAATAAGTTGGAAGATTTTTTAGGTTGACTGTTCCTTTAAGGCTTTATAATCAAATGTGTGTATATGTTGGAAAGCAAAGTATATATAGGCATCAGATATCTAGAATGTATTTGTTTTTATGTCAGAAATTCCTGTGTATTATATATTTATACCAATTCAGTAAATATAAAAACAATGTATTCTGTTCACTTTTCCTTAGTTACCTCTAAGTACTATTTAAATTGAATATTTATAGTGGAATAGTCTTATATCAAACACTCTAAAAGAATCAGAAGTAACAAACACAATCCTAAATATTGTGAACCGTATTATTGCTTCTATATTCCTTCTATTAAAACAAAGGAATTATGAAATTATCAGCTTAACAAACGTTCCTTTACCAATATAGACATTTGTAATAGATTTCAGATAATAATATCACCCCAAATCTCTTAAAGATTTACATGCAATAACTTATCTTATTTTAGATATTCAAAGCAATTTTGAGCTTATTAATCCTATGCTGTATGCATGTGCTATTAAAGGGACAGTCAAGTCCCAAAAAAACTTTCATGTTTCAAATAGGGAATGTAATTTTAAACAAGTTTCCAATTTACTTTTATGACCAATTTTGCTCTGTTCTCTTGATATTCTTAGTTGAAAGCTAAACATAGGAAGGCTCATATGATAATTTCTAAGCCCTTGAAGGCAACCTTTTTATAACAGAATATTTCATGAGAACATAAACATATATCAACTTAAAGGGACACTAAACTCAATTTTTTTCTTTCGTGATTCAGATAGAGCATGCAATTTTAAGCAACTTTATGATTTACTCCTATTATCAATTTGTCTTCGTTCTCTTGCTATCTTTATTTGAAAAATAAGGCATCTAAGCTTTTTTATTAGTTCAGAACTCTGGACAGTACTTTTTTATTGGTGGATGAATTTATCCACCAATCAGCAAGAACAACCCAGGTTGTTCACCACAAATGGGCTGGCATCTAAACTTACATTCTTGCATTTCAACTAAAGATACCAAGAGAATGAAGAATATTTGATAATAGGAGTCAATTAGAAAGTTGCTTAAAATGTCATGCTCTATCTGAATCACGAAAGAAAAAATTTGGGTTCAGTGTCCCTTTAAGTCTCTCAGGGTATAGTGACAGCAAAAAATTATTTTTGTCCGGCGAAGGGATAGTCATGCTGGGTAAGATTTCTATAGCCCTCAGCTCAATACCCTTTGAGCTTAGTTAGGGCATCTTAGCTCCACGGCAACTCCAGCATACGTCTTGCTCCTCCCACCGGAAGTCCGGGCTTGTCCCATATGCTACATTTTTATATGCACATTTTTGGAAGCGTCAGCTACAACTGAATATCTGCAGAACTTCCCAATGTGTACTTAATATGAACTTGTGATTGGCTGAAGGCTGTCATATGACATAGGGGGCTGGCAAATTGATGTTCATTTTGAAAATTTTCAGAAAAAAATCTGCTCATTTAAAAATGTGAAGTAAGTGCTATAGCAATGTGTATTTATTATGCGCTTGCTGATGATTCAATTCTACAGTATTTAAAGGGATACTAAACCCAAATGTTTTCTTTCGTGATTCAGATAGAGCATGCAATTTTAAGCAACTTTCTATTTTACTCCTATTATACATTTTTCTTTGTTCTCTTGCTATCTTTATTTAAAAAGCAGGAATGTAAAACTTAGGAGTCAGCCCATTTTAGGTTCAGGACCCTGGATAGTGCTTGCTTATTGGTGGATACATTTAGCAAACCAATAAGCAAGCATAACACAGGTTCTGAACCAAAAATTGACTGGCTCCTAAGCTTTACATTCCTGTTTTTTAAGTAAGGATAGCAAGAAAATGAAGAAAAATTGATAATATGAGTAAAATAGAAAGTTGCTTAAAATGGCATGCTCTATCTGAATCATTAAAGAAAACATTTGGGTTTAGCATCTCTTTAATAGTCCTAATGGCAGAAACGCCCTTTAATGAATCTGTGAAAATACAGGTTGAGCGATGCACAATTTCAAATGTGACCTTGCCTGCACAACGAGGCCCCTCAAAAACCCCCACAAGCATCTAGTCCAAAACCACACAGAGCTTTGGCGGCTAGTATACCCTAGGTGACATTTTTTATGTATTAATCCTGTTTTCAAATTTTGATGCTTTAAACAAACAACTTTTAATCACAAGACATTTTGTTGCCTTTGTATAGAATAACATATCAACCCAACATTTTTAAAACAAATGAACTTCCTCGCCACCTGTATTTAATCAGATATGTTTGTCACAGCAAAGCAACAGTTTACCTGCTTTTACTTGTTTTTATTACTGCTCTTGAGAAAGACGTTTTTACGTTAAAACGCATTGAGGTAATAAATATTTTGTATATTTTTTACTAACACCATTTGTGTTTTCTACTTTTTGCTGTGACTACGCCGATACATGGATTCCAAGGAGTAAGGGATTACTTTTTTTATACATAGAGTGCTTATCTTTCCATCAATGGAGTATATAATTTCTTCCACAGTCTGACAACATCATACATATTGAGGGGATTTCCTCCAGACCGGCTGACAATACAGATCTCATGGAGTGAGTATATTGCACCCATATCTTTTGGCATATATACATAAATCAAACCATTTTCTTTTACCATCAGAGATATTTACATATTCAGAATAATCCAGAGAGGACCTGTGCCATCTACATTTCTAAAGTCATTCATTCACAGTCCTTTGGGAGAGACTGCAAGAAGGCTTTGGTCCACCTTTGAAGGAGAGTATTAGTTCTTGGTCCATTGCTTACAGATTTTGTTTTAAAGATCTTGCATTATCTGTATACCTTGTTGTTATTTCAAATGTAACCTTGCCTGCACAACGAAGCCCCTCAAAAAACCCCAAAAGCATCTAGTCCAATAACACACAGAGCTTTGGCAGCTAGTATACCTTAGGTGACGTAGGTACTTTTTTTATGTATTAATTCTGTTTTCACTTTTTTTTGCTTTAAACAAACAACTTTTAATCACAAGACATTTGTGTTGCCTTTGTATAGAATAACATATATACCAAACATTTTTAAAACAAATTAACATCTTTTTATCTGCAATTGTTTTCCAATAGACAAACTCCACTCACAGCTTGCCTTATTTAGAGGAACCAATCCACTCTTTAGTTTGCAGACATTAAAGCTAATCACAATCGGAATGTTAGTATAAAGCACATTGTTTTTGCTATCTGTTGAAGCCTATTAAGGAAATGTATGTAGCAGGCTTAGCCTTGATGAGTCTGCAGTATGTTTTTTCTAGATCTGAAAACTAGAAAAGCCACTTGCTAAATGATATTAAATTGGCAAAATATAATGAAAGTTGGTTTACTATACATGGCTAAACATTTTATATTAAAATCTAAAGGTGTTAACTGTCAATTTTAATTCCCTAATTAGTTTCAGCAGATAATTACAACAAAACAAAGCAGTTTATACTAACATAATGCCTATGTCTAGCCTTCTCAGCTGTGGACTGAAGCCCGGATTAGCTGCTGCAAATGAGGCAAGTTGTGGGTGGAGCTTTAGTATTGAAAAACAGTTGAAACAAACAAGATGTTAATTCATTTTTAAATGTTTAGACTTGTCTGATGTTTAGCCATGTTCAAATATTTTTGTATGCTTTTTAAATTTAAATGAAATATATTTTTATTAGTCACATTCCTTCAGCAGTAACATCAAAATAAAAGAAAATACAGACTTTTAATCATTAGAAAACACCAGACCTTGGGGAATAATAATCACATTTCATGAAGAAATATCTTTCCAGAGCACTTCTTGTTTAGAAAAACTCTTCTTTAAGTGGAGATTCGACCAAGTCATTACATAAAGCTACTGTAGAAGTCCTCAAACAGGTCTCTCCATTTTTACATTCATGAGATTAACCCCTTTCACTTTATGCAGTCCTCTGTATAACTTCAGGAGAGAGTGTTTAATTTAAACATAAGCATATGATCCCTCTGGTATTTTTCTAACAGAGCCCATCACATATTATCTATATGGGGAACATATAATATGCCAGAGGCATAATCTTCAAATATTTCCAACCTCAATAACAATAGCGTAAAACTAAAACTATATAAACATAAAAACAATAAGTAATGCACGGATCAAAATTATATCTTAACATTTCAATGTTGTATCTTTAACATTTCTAAAAATTACTTGCTCATCCTATCCTGTTCTCAAAGTTGACATCTGGGTTTGCTCCTCACCTCTCTCTTCTTCCCTCTCCCCTAACATTATCTTCCTCTCCTCCCAGCTCCACCTCCCCTTCAGTTACAGCAGGAGTTGTTCTGTTATTCCCCTCTAGCATCCAGAAAAACCAGACCGTTTGAAATTTAGCCTCCGTATCCAGTACCTGTGCAGCTGATTCATACATTAAGTATACCAACTTGATTCTAGCTATGACTTCTAACCACGACGGTACCTCCGTCTTCCAATATTTAGCAATCACTATTATTGTTGTGGTACATAATATTCTGATAAATGTATTAATGTATTTGTTCAATCTAGGGATGTTTTCATGCAGTAGAGCCTGAGCGGGGGTGAGATTGATCTGCTCGTCTAACACTTTTCCTATTAATGAGGACAATTCTTGCCATATTTTATGAACCTTGGGACATTCCCACCACATGTGGAGATATGATCCTATCGCCCTACACCCTCTGTAGCAAAAGTTAGAGCTTTCTTTCCCCATATGAGCTGTCTTAGTAGGGGGTTAAGTACCATCTGAAAGATGTTTTTAGTGCATTTTCTCTCAAGTCAGCACTAATGAGGCCTTTACAGGTTTGATGCAACATCTCCTGCCAATTATTTAGTTCTAACTCTTTATCAATATCTACTTCCCATTTTGTCATTAACGCTGTTTTGGAGTCGCTTCTGGCTTCCTGGACAGAAATGTACAAGCTAGATATTGCCCTCTTGGGCCTAGTTATCGCTGTACAAAGGTGCTCAAGTTCAGATTGTCTAGTATGTGTTGGGGATTTGTCTATATATGTGCGTGTAGCTGAGATTACTTGAAGGTATAAAAACCATTGTAATGGAAGAGGTTCAAGTTTCTGCTACCCTATATAACCCTTTATTCTCCCACTTTCTAATGTGAAATTTAAAGTCTTCATTAACAATATATTTTAAGGGTAGTATCTTTGAGTGTAAAGGAAAAATTCTCTCCATGCTTAACGAGGATGTCCACTGCCATCTAGAGAGTAGTGTGGTTTTATTTTGGTATATAGTGTGTCTACCAACCAGCTCATTAAACCAAAGGATGCCATCCGGAGTCTCCTGCCCCAACATCTCTGCCTCCAAAAGAGGCCATAGTACATCTCCCTGTCTCCTGCTTAATAGGGAGTCTTGAGCTAGTCTCGCTGCTTTATAGTAATCAAGTAGGTTGGGGACACCTACCCCTCCTAGTTGTCTGTGTCTATTTAAGATAGTATGGGGGATTCTCGGGTGCTTATTATCTCTTAGGAAACTATGTATGTCTCTCTGAAGATTAGTTATGTCAGCAGCATTAATCTTGATTGGGAGCACCCTAAATAAGTATAGAATTCTAGGTAAAATCTTCATTTTTATCACAGACAGTCTCCCATACCAAGAAAAAACATTTTCTTCCATTTACCCAGATCAGATCTAATCATTTTAAGCATAGGGGCATAGTTTGCTTCATATAGCCTCGAGGAGTGTGACATTAACTTTATGCCTAAATATTTTAACCGCCTGGAGCCCATTTAAAGTCAAAGTTTGCCTCAATTAATTTGATAGTGTGTTTTGGGATAGAAAGTGGTAGCGCCTCACATTTATCTACATTAATTTTATACCCCGATATCTGAGCGAACAGATGTATGGCTTGATATACATATGGTAGCGAATGCAGAGGCTTCGAAATAGTCAGCAACACATCGTCCGCAAATAGGGTGATTTTATGGTGTAGCTTTCCTACCTCTAAACCGAATATATCAGGACAGTTGCGTATATATGCCGCCAGTGGTTTAATACATATAGCAAAAATCAGAGGGGAGAGTGGACAACCCTGTCTGGTTCCATTAAGTATATGGAAATTCTCTGATTGGTGTCCTATCGCTCGAACAAATGCTGTAGGTATCGAATATAACCTCTCAATAGCTTTTAAGAAATTGCCTGCAAATCCCATTCTTGACAAAAGATCCAACATGTATTTCCAATCGACTCTATCAAATGCCTTCTCCGCATCCAGTGATAGGACCAGAGAAGGCACTTTTCTGTCTCACAATAAATCTATTACTGATACCATCCTGCGGATATTATCTGGGGCTTCCCTATCCTTAATAAATCCCACCTGGTCAGGGTGAATAATACTGGGTAGAATATGTTTTAGTCTATTGGCCAAAATTTTTGTCACTATCTTAACATCTTGGTTAATAAGGGAGATGGGTCTATAACTGCTACATAAACTAAGATTTTTCCCCTGCTTTGGTATTACCACAATCTTGGCTCTAAGAAGTTCCTCTGGTATTTGTCCCCCTTTCATGATATGATTTGCAAACATTACTGTGTGGCACCAGGACTTCCCGAAACACCTTGTAGTACTCCCCCGGGAACCCGTCGGGTCCAGGGCCTTACCGAGCTTAAGGGCTTTTATAGCTGCTATTACTTCAGCTCTTGTGATCTCAGCGTTCAGAGCGGCTCTGTCTTCATCGGTTATTGTTGCCAAATCTGCCTTGCGCAAAAAAGAGTTAAAAACTTCTTTTGTCTCAGGGTTATGTTGCACTTTCGTGCCGTCATATAGCTTCTTGTAGAACTTGGCAAATGTGTCAACAATGTCCTGTGGATGAGTGGTAGTCTGACCTGCAGATGTCTGAATGCATGGAATAGAAAGGGATTGGTAATTATCTCTGAGTTTTTTTGCTAGGTATTTATCGGGCTTATTGGCAAAAATAAAGTAGTTTGTTTTCAATCTATGTGCAGCTTTTATAGAATGCTCATTCAATATAGATTGCAGGGTTTGCTTTTTGTCAACAAGCCTGGTCAGTGTGGTTTTAGAGTGGTTTGATTTATGTAGCTTTTCTAATGAGGCAATTTCGGTATTTAGTTGTTTAATGAGATTGTCATTCTTTTTTTTATATATCATCTTTTCTTTAATTAGGACACCTCTGATCACCGCCTTATGCGCTGCCCAGGGCCCAACCGGGTTTTCAGTGGTGCCTACGTTAATTTGCCAGTATTCTTTCAGATTATGTAAGATCCTATTCTTAACGAGTGGATGTTTGGCACTAGATGTATCATATGTCCACGTCCTAGTTCTCTTAGGGTCTGTTAGGTCTCCTAAAGTAAGCGCTGTCAGAGAATGATCTGACCACATGGGTGTATATCTAAGGAATGTATTGCTGGTTGTAATATCTGACTAGTAAATACATAATCTATTTTCGAGTAGCTGTCGTGTGGCGTTGAATAATATGTAGTGTTTCCTAGCCCCCCATGCAATACCTGCCATGTATCCTGTAGTGTGTGTTGAGCCAACAATCCTAGAATATTTTTAGCAATATTTTTCTGTCTCTGTTTTTTCTTAGATTGTTGGATTGCTGTTTGTGTAGTCAGTGATTGTAGGTCAATGTTAAAATCCCCCGCCAAGATTATTCTTAGTCTAGACCAGGCAGTTAACAAATTGAAAATGACATTAAAAAATTTGTCTTGTTGTTCATTTGGGGCATATAAATTACATAGAAGTACCTCTACATTTCCCAAACAGCCAAATACCAAAAGGTATCTACCTTCCTTATCAGATATAGCCTCTTTATGAATAAAAGGTATCGAGGAGTGTATTAAGATAGAGACCCCTCTTTTTTTGGAGTCTAGGGCAGAGTGAAACTGCATTGAGTAGTCTCTTGCCCAATATTTGGGGATAGTATCTTTCAAAAAATGAGTCTCCTGAAGATAAATAATATTGGCTTTCAGGCGTCTATAATTGGACATGGCTGTCCTCCTTTTTACATCAGTGTTCAAACCTCTCGCGTTATGCGAGATCAAAACTATCTTAGGTAGTATCATTATAATATTTGTACCAACATTGCACCCTAATCCTACCTTTGGCAGCAGGGACCCCGAATGGCAAACCTCCTTTTAAGCCTAAGGGCCGTTCTCTGTAACTTGAAAGTATAAGCATGGCTATTTCCCTCTTCCTTCCCTGTTCTCTTAACTGTCTTTTCAGCTTCCTACAACCCTGTAGAACATTTCCACAAGATGAGCATGGTATGGTCATACAACATTTTGTGCATTGATATATTAATAGCATAAACAAACAAATATAAGAACATAACAACAAATAATAACTAAACATTTGAATACAATTATGTCGAAACCAGCACATGTCACCTGTACTGTGCAATTCCAACATGGTTTTTCAACTTTACATCACTTACAACAAGTGAAGAGTCCAAGTCTAACTTGTGAGTCTAGATCTTAATTGACCTCTTGGTCATTCTCAGTATCACCCGGGGTAAAAAGTGATCCACAAGTTATGATAGAAAGTAAAGGCACTCTCGGCCATGACAATCATGCATTATATGAGTGTCTCATGTTTTAGATTTCTTTTTATTTGTCACTGTCTTCCACTTTGATCTTTGGGCTTCGCCTTTGATGAAGGTGTATCAGAAGAGGTAGATGTCGATACCGCCCTCAAGATGTCGGGTGGTTCCAAGTCTAGGAGCTTACAGATGTCTGGGATCTCCTCAGTGGTTTTAATAGTAGACATTCTGCCATTTCGCATCACATGCAGTGCAAAAGGGAAGCCCCATCTGTAGGGTATATTATTTTTCCTTAGGAGAAGAGTGAGAGGTTTCAGCGCATACCTTTTTTGTAGTGTTTTGATGCAAAGGTCCTGGAAAAACTGGATAATATTTCCCTGGAACTTAAATGTGGGGTTTTGTCTAGCGGCCAATAGTATCCTTTCTCTGTCAGGGAACCATAAGAGTTTAATAATAACGTCTCTCGGTGGTTGATCCGCTTTGGGTTTCGCTTTAAGGGCTCTGTGTGTCCTCTCAATTGGGTATTCAGAGTCCATTGGTCCTCCCATTATAGCATGGAATAACTGCTGGAGATAGCTGTGTAGATCTTCTGCTCCGATTGACTCAGGGATTCCCTTGAGCCTAATATTAGAGCGTCTGCTTCGGTTCTCCAGGTCTTCAATTTTTTCTTCTAGATCCTGTATGTGTTGGTTGTGTGAGTCAACAGTTTGGGAAACTGTTGTAATTTCCTCTCCCATTTCCTCTGTGGCTGTTTCTAAGGAGTCTACACAAGTTCCCAACTCTAGTATCTCTGTTTTAATGTCCGTAAGACTATTGGTGACTTAAATATTTCTGTCAGCAGCAAGTTATATCATACTAGCGGTGTTGCAGAGGGGTCCTCTCTCAACTCTGCAACACCACTACTATGATATAACTTGCTGCTGACAGAAATATTTAAGTCTATTCTTGATAAGATGAGCAAAAGTTAAAAGATAGACCTGGAGGGGTTAAAGTGGCTCTGGGTTGTTTATGATGTGTTATACTGAGGGACCTGTGTATTGTTTTAGGTGATTATATGGTTCTTTATTTTTATTTATATTTTAGAGTGCTTGGTGCCACTACAAAGGTTTCTGTGCAAGGAGTTATTCACATCCTCTCCGCTGCCTGTATGTTGTGATGTGATGCTTTCTGGCGCCCAGCCAAACTCTAGATCAGCTGTTATGTCTGGATGTCGCCACTTAAGTCTCTAAGGTAGATAAAGATTTGGCCACGAAGTGTTAAGATCCCTCTATCCCCTATTTTGCTCAGTTGTGGTTTGTGAGTGTCTAAAGCCTGTGCACTTCTACTCACGCTGGGAGGCCACTGTTTACGCTACTTCGCCTTACTCTCGGGCCACCTCCCCCCATCTCTTCCAGGTCCCCTCTGTGTCATCACAGAGTAATGGTGTGTTTTTGCGCCTTTTTTGTTCTTTTATTGCTGCGGGGTTTATTTAGTTGGGAATGTGTCTCACTCTCAATATGTCTTTCAGACTCACCCGCTCTGACCTTTGTAGCTGCTTCCCCTCTATTCAATCCAGGTTCTTCGGAAAGAGGGATCTTTGGGCTCAGGCTGATATGCCTCTGCAGAGTCGGCTCTGGTGTTTTCCTCCGTAGGGAGATTAAAATGTAAGTCACTCAATCCTCTGCTGCCACGGATCAGTCGTCACTCAAATGAGTATAAATGTCCTTCAGAACTATGCCACAGTTCACCATTAACTACCATAATTAATAAATCTATTTAGGAGCTCATGTACACCACGTCTGCTCTTCACCACGGCCTGCTCCGCCCCCCATGCGTTTTAAATTTAAACGGACACTGAACCCAAATTTTTTCTTTTGTGATTCAGATAGAGCATGAAATTTTAAGCAACTTTCTAATTTCCCAGGACATACTTGAAAACGAGAGAAATCTCAATGTATCCTTCCTGGTAAAATATTTTATAAATAAATAAATAAAAATAAATAAATTTACTCCTATTATCATTATTATTACTTTCTCTTGCTATATTTATTTGAAAAAGAAGGCATCTAAGCTTTTTTTTTGGTTCAGAACTCCGGACAGCACTTTTTTATTGGTGGATTAATTTATCCACCAATCAGCAAGAACAACCCAGGTTTTTCAGCAAAAATGGGCCGGCATCTAAACTTACATTCTTGCATTTCAAATAAAGATACCAAGAGAATTAAAAACATTTGATAATAGGAGTAAATTAGAAAGTTGCTTAAAATGTCATGCTCTATCTGAATCACGAAAGAAATTTTTTTGGGTTCAGTGTCCCTTTAAGGGGAACAAAAGTGCTTGATTGATTGATTGAATATAACTGAGTCTTGGAATTCTATTGCTCACAGGCTGAGAGTGACAACTCCCACTAAAAATTGTTTTGTTCTGTACATGAACATGTATTTTTTAAAACACAGTACTGCCATACATTTTCTATTAGATGGTGCAAACAACTTTTTAAGTATCCTGTCCCTTTAATACCTTCAGCTTTATTTTGGGACATGCATGGTAGTGCTCACATATAGATCCAATATACCATATAGTAAAAGCTTCCATACAGCCATGAAAGGTGCAAATTAGGCATGAAACAATATATATAATAATATATATAAAATAAACCCAGCTACCTCTATATTTGATCTCTACAGACTTTTTAACCAACAGACAGATATTGTCTTTTGACCATGACCCGTGCAGTATTTGCCACAAATTGTTATGGTTGGGACCTGTAACAAAGTGATATAAACATTTCTCAGTTCAAAAGGGGGGTTTAAAGAGGTATTCGATCCTGGTTTTACTGGACAAAGGAAAGGTTATGGCCATTAAGTAATGAAGGAATTAAACCTTAGTCACGTCAGTCTTATTTACTTTATCCACTGCATACTAATGCTTTATTATGGGTTCCACAGACAACTGCAGATATTGTTAATTGGTTTTGTTTTACAGAACTCTTATAACAGAGCGTTCCTGATTTTGGTTTGTAATCCACCCTGTTACTGCAAAGTTCAAATATTGATTAAACCCCTTGCAAATTTTCGGGACAAATCTGGGATATGAACTAATACCACACCAGGGAGCTATAACTGTTCATTCATCTTAAAGATATTGTACATTAAATAGTGTCTGCAAATTGATCTATGACGCCAGCTGGCATTACAATATGTATAATTCATAATATGGTTAGTACATTCATTTATATGATGTTTCCAAGACTGTAGAAAGTCTAAAGTGATTCATTTTTGCTTATTTTTATAGCAAAAAGATTTTGCCGTCTGTTATTACAATTGCTGAGCAATTCAGTTTGCTTATTTAGGGCTAGATTACAAGTGGTGTGCTATTTAGCGCTTGCGTTTGAGTTCAAACAACACTGGAAGTACGCTTTTTACGCAGGTGGAAACTGGCGCGTGCACAATTCTGGGTTTCGGATATTGTGACCGTGTTATCTTCTTTCCATAGACTTGAGCGTACTAGACCATCTGCTCTAAAGCTGAAGTGTTATTCATATTTTACATTCCAAAGTTCTTCACATAGAAGAAAATGTTTTTATTTTTATATATATATAAAAAAAAAATTGGGAAATATATATCTATACCTTACCTATATTTACTGTATATATGAATATATACAGGTATAGATATATTCACACTCACACACACACATATATAGATATATAGGAATATATATTTAAAAATACATAGAACATTTTCTACTTTGTGAAGAACATTGGAATTTAAAATATTTACAGTAAATACACAGTAAAAAGCATAATAAATATTAAAACTGATTGCAAATTATTTTTAAAGTTTTATGGTATTTGAGTGGAAATGTCCATATGACATGTAACATTAATATATATCATGAAAAATTATTAAAAAAGAAAAAGCAAAAACATGTTCTTTGCGACACAAGTCAAAATAAAATTTATGATTCGGAAAGAGCATGCAGTTTTAAGACACTTTCCAATTCTTTTTTAGTCACAGTTTCTGGGGAACAAGATCCTACTGAGCATGTGCACAAGCTCACAGGGTATACGTATACTAGTCTGTGATTGGCTGATGTCTGTCACATGATACAGGGGGCCGGAAAATGAGAGAAAAAATAAATTTGTCAGAAACAAATCTACTGCTTATTTGAAATTAAGAGTAAGTGCTATTGCATTGTCTTTTTCTTATTCACTTGTTAATTATCTAATTCTACTACATTAAGTGGTCCTTTAATGAGGAAAAAACACATAATATGGGGGTGCACAGTAAGATTTATATTGGATATTACTCTGGTGCTAAACCGATTATGCACAAAGCTGAGGTTGCACGAAGCTGATGGTGCGCAAGAAATCAAGTTCTTCATGTAAATCTTTGCCATACTAATACTAATAATAATAAATATTAAGTTCAGGTCTCAAAAAGCACTTTATTTTACAGCAGTACTATTTTTGATTGTGCTCAAATGCAACATTTAACTCACCACTTGTAATTTGAGCACAATGAGATCGCTACTATATGAGGAGATTGAAGAGGGTTCTCTATTATATTAGAGGATTTTGTTTTTAAATAAATAGTCTTATTTCACTAAATGATTAACTTATTTAACATACAGTAAAAACTCTAACAAAATACAGCACTTAATGTTGCCACTAGATAGTTTAGAATATTTCTTTTAAAGGAAACGCCATAATAATATTCCTGCATGTGCACTTAAAATACTTCATCATTTTGAGGTTTTACCCTATAAGTCAGAGCTATAGCTTAAATTTCCTGAGTGCTTGAAGCAAATCAAATTAGCCATTTCAGGTCACAGTAATGTCCTAAATCAAATTAGCTATTTTTAGTCTCAATAACGTTCAAAATCAAATTAGCTCTTTGAAACTCTAATAATTTCCAATATCAATTTAGCTATTTCAGATCACAATCATTTTCAAAATTGAAATACCTGTTTAGATCACAATAACTTCCAAAATCAAAATCAGCTACTTCAAATTACAGTAACTTCCAAGCCAAAATGAAGATTTTATTTTATCATACCGTTTTCAGTTGAAATAAGAGATATATCAATTTACCATTGAAAACTCTATATAAGAATTAAGAAACAGCAATTTTTTTTCTAGCGGACATGTGCAAGCAACATTATAAAGATTCAGCTTTGAAGCTTTATCTACTTTACCTACTTGGCAAATTTAAGCCAAGTTAAGGATGAACCTTTTTGAGATTGTCTGTCTAAATTGGAGAGATTCTAAAAAACATTCTCTCAAAAGCACGGGGCGTTAAAAAAGCCAACAAACCATTTATTTTTACTTTTAAATTCATAATATATACCAACAATTAAAGGATAATTTCCAATATAAGAAAAGTAATTTATTTAACATTTCAGTTGCTGACAAATAAAACCGACAGTTTGGTGGTACCCTCAGAGGCTGAGTGTCAATGAATTTGCTATAACTGCTATTTTGGCCACTTTTGCTTTGCTCCAATTAAAAAAATATCTTCCAATCAAACTTTGTAAAGATTAGAACAGTAAATTAGCTTACAAACTTGTTTATCAATATTTGTACTTGTGCACAGGAAACATGATTTTTTTGCCTGAACTTTATTATTCAAAATGTATGCAGAACCAATTTATCTGACATTTATACACATGCACACACTGGCACGCGCATACACACGCACGCGCATACACACAAATGCACGCATACACACATATGTAGTAAATAAACAATATATCATTTTGGTAACCGGCAGGTTTTTATTGGGCCACTTCATATAGTAAGCCAATAATGTAACTTATTGTAAAGTGCATTTACTGGTGATTTTGGCTGGTATATTAAATTTAATCTCTTTATTGACAGAGATACTTGGAATACAGTGAGTTGATGAGTTACATCTGCATGATGGAAATAAATAATGAAATATGTATGTGCTTTATATGAATACACGTGGAAATCTTAGATTTGATTTCCTCCGCTGCTTTTTGTTATGTATAAATTAAGACAGCTCTTCCATTAGGAGACCTCTGCGGCTCAGAGCATATGTCAGTTTTTTAGTTACAGAAGGGTAGGATTACCTGCTAGTAACACACCCCAATGAGCAACAAAATGGAAGCTTGCACCTGGCAAACACTGCAGACAGAGTGATGACTTATTTACATATTTAAAGAGGGAAGATACAGATCTGAGAGCATTTCCTGGGGACAGAAGTGATTAGAGGTAACTACAGGTACATATGGTGTATAATTATCATACAATAATAATACGCAGGGCTCCTAGAATGTTTAAGCCATACTATCAGATTGTGTGAGTAACATGCTATTTTGAGTCTTAGCTATCACTATGCATTCACACATTGCAAGAGAGAGGTCAAAAATCAAATTCTGCAAATCTTCTGTCCCTTTAAAAGTGTTGACATGTTTTTGTCCCCCCAAAATTTAAACTTAAACCTATTTGCATTTATATTATAAAACCTCTTTGCATTTATATTTATATTAAAGTTATATACCAGTATCATTTGTGCTAATGAGTATTCACAGTAAGAAGCTATCAACCAATGAACATTAAAAGGAATGATCAATTAATGAACCTTAGCTAGAATCAGCCAATGAGAGTAAATAGGATCAACACAGCATTTCAATTTAATACAGCTTTAATTTCACATTTTGTTTGTAAAAAAAAAAAAAAAAACCCTGCATATTTAGATTCTGTAGATTCTGTCCTTTTAAAAGGATATGAAACCCAATTTTTTTTTCTTTCATGATTCCGATAGAGCATGCAATTGTTATTCTGTGTTATGTGATATTTATTTAGATAATTAGGAGATTATGGTTTGGAAAAATGTTTTCAATACAATAGGAGATCTCATTTAAAGGGATATGAAACCCACATTTTTTTTTTAAATTTAGCCACAAATCATCAAGCACTACCAAGGTGCAGAACTAAAAATAGGCCGGCTGCGAAGCTTACATTCCTGATTTTCAAATAAAGATACCAAGAGAACGAAGAAAAATAATAATAGGAGTAAATTAGAAAGTTGCCTAAAATCGCATGCTCTATCTGAATCATAAAAGAAAAGAAAAAAAATGGGTTTCATATCCCTTTAATTGTAGAGTTTTTATTTGCTGAAAATAAATTATTTACACTGGTAAATTTTGGCCTCAAGTAACATGAAATATACCACAAGGAGTTAAAAGTTTAAGTGTAAAATGAAGCATTAGCTGTGGATTTAGGCACCTTTTTTCTTTCTAACTTTAGGAATTAATGTATCATATTTTTATACACTTTCTGACTACAGAAGTGTTGAGGATCCTGTGAAGTTAGAGAGGTTGTTTTCTCCCTCGTCTTCCCCCCAGGGGAGCTGCTAAATCACTGAGACTATGTTATTGGTATAAAAATGTACTTTTCTACTCTGTTCAAAGACATCAGTGAGTGTTTTCATGAAGGACATTGGAAGGACTTGATCATAGCTCCTGGGCATGTTTTGGAGACAGTGACAAGAGAATGTGAAACTCAGTTAATTAAAAAGCAACACAACAAAACATAGTTTTATGTGTGGAACCTCTTACACTTATTGAAAAGGACTCATGCTAGCAGGATATGCTTTATATTTTTATAGCAAATCCAGCCACATAGTTGTTTGAATTAATTTGATATTCTTGGAGAAAGGATTAATTAGTAAATAGGGTATCTGCTCACAGTGGCGTCACTAGGGGGGGGCGGGGGGGGCGGGCCGCACCCGGGTGACACCCACCAGGGGGTGACACCAAAAAAAAAAAAAAATTTTTTTTTTTTTTTTTTTTTTTTTTTTTAATTTTATTGAAATTCAAAGAAATACAATGTTGAGATGCATAGATTTTTTTTTTATTAGAGGGGCTGGCATTTGTGAACATTGGTGGGACTGGGGAAGATGTAGACACACAATTTTTTTGCCCCTTGAGCCAGTGCTGCAATTTCAACAAATAGTTTTCCCGGCTGCTCCTAGCCTAAACCTGCCTGCCTATCTGTGCTCACTGCTCAGTGACATGTGGAGCAGTGGAGTCACTCGCTGCTGTGCTGTCTCTCTAAACGGGAACTGGCAAATCATGAGGGGGTGCCTGGCACCTGACCACATGACTGTCTGACACTGTCTTTAAAGTGAAGGAGCCACGTATGATGCCCACCAGACCATTACGGTTACGGTACACTAAGTGCACACTGAACAGGTAGGAGGGCGGGCGGGGGTCTGGGGGTGGGCAGAGTGCAGAGCTGATTGGCCATAATAAGCGGTAGGCACGCGGCCCGGGGCTGTGCACTGACAGACTTGGAACAGAGTCAGAGAGCAGAATTTTCATAGTTTGCACCTAAACCTTTTCTTTAGTGATTTATTTTAGAGTGCTCTGTTTATCTTTCATTTGATGCTCTGCTGAGCCAGGGAGCAGCTCTAGGCATGAGCTTTATAATTATTGCAGTGCAGTTTACATATTTTGTATGTGTGTGTGTCTGAGCTTTTGTGTGTGTGTGTGTGTCTGAGTTTTTGTGTGTGTGTGTTTTTGTGTGTGTGTGTGTGTCTGAGTGTTTTTGTGTGTGTGTGTTTTTGTGTGTGTGTGTGTGTCTGAGTGTTTTTGTGTGTGTGTGTGTCTGAGTGTGTTTCCGAGTGTTTGTGTGTGCATCTGAGTATGTTTTAAGTGTGTCTGAGTGTTTGTATGTGTGTTTGCCTGTGTTTTTGTGTGTGTCTGCTTTCTGGGGGGGGGGGGTGACACCATAACTTACCGCACCGGGTGACACCAACCCTAGTGACGCCACTGTCTGCTCATGGGAAGAGATTAGGCAGGATGTGTGTGTGTTATTTACTTTGTGGGGTTAATCATAGGTCACAATTTAGGTTCATGAGCAGTAAAGGAAAAGACTGCAAATAGCTATGTATTTCAGTACTTTGGTTTGTAGCGTTCTTACAATGCGCCGTCATACTTTTATTTAGAAAGGAGATACGGAAGAAAAAATTAAATCTATTTTGTAAGAACACTTAGGGCTAGATTAGGAGTGGCGCACTATGATATTGAGTTTTCATGACCGTTTGCACGCAAGTTAAAGGGACACTGTACCCAAATTTTTTCTTTTGTAGTTCAGAAAGAGCATGGAATTTTAAGCAACTTTCTAATTTACTCCTATTATCAATTTTTCTTCGTTCTCTTGCTATCATTATTTGAAAAAGAAGGCATCTAAGCTATTTTTTGGTTTCAGTACTCTGGACAGCACTTTTTTATTGGTGGATGGATTTATCCACCAATCAGCAAGGACAACCCAGGTTGTTCACCAAAAATGGTCCGGCATCTAAACTTACATTCTTGCATTTCAAATAAAGATACCAAGAGAATGAAGAAAATTTGATAATAGGAGTAAATTAGAAAATTGCTTAAAATTTCATGCTCAATCTGAATCACGAAAGAAAAATTTTGGGTACAGTGTCCCTTTAATGTCTGCTCGTATTACAAGTTGAAAGCAAATGCAAATGTGAGAACGCAATAGCGATTTACTTTCGAATGATTACCTCAGAGCTCTGGTTAACTGTTATGCGAGGAAAAAAAGTGTCACAAAACACATCATAAATACATTTAATTGTACAGTTACTCTCATAATAACACTATCTAATAAAAATTATTAAAAAAAAAATGCACAAAAATGTTAAAAGGGCTCAAATATTAGGTCTCAGGTGTTAGAAGGAAAAAAAAGGCAGGCAAAGGGCTTTACCATTGAGATACATACATGTACTTATAGACATATATACACATATAACACATAAATACATATGTATACATATATAGACATATACACACATATTAACACATAAATACATATGTATACATATATAGACATATACACACATATAAACACATAAATACATATGTATACATATATAGACACATACACACATATAAACACATAAATACATATGTATACATATAAAGACATATACACACATATAAACACATAAATACATATGTATACATATATAGACATATACACACATATAAACACATAAATACATATGTATACATATATAGAAATATACACACATATAAACACATAAATACATATGTATACATATATAGACACATACACACATATAAACACATAAATACATATGTAAACATATATAGACATATACACACATATAAACACATAAATACATATGTATACATATATAGACATATATTTAAGTGCATTGGAACCCTTTGAAGTCAAGTAAATGAAAATTTGTAAAATCATATTTATGCATAAACTTTTTATTTTCAACTCGTAATAAAAGTGTGAATCTCTGAGCGCAAAAATCATACTTATAGCATATTTAATGATCAAACGCAAGCGGGAAATACTGCTCCTCTCAAAACATATGCACCGGTAAACTCCTGTGCCGCCCCACAGAAGAGAATACATGTGTATCAGCCAATCAGTGGCTGCAGAGAAACCCTTTTTTTCTGGTAGTTTAACTGGAGTGAGATTGGTGAATAAGTTTGCCCTTATTCTTTAAATATATATTTTACTCAAATGAGATCTGGCAGGTTATTTTTTATGTTTATGTATCTTTGAAGGTATAGTAATTACTGTAGCATCCTTAAACCTCAAAGGTGCAAGGCACCTAGGATTTACAGGAGAAAGAAGACAAAATAATAATAATAATTATATATATAAATCAGCCTTGAAATGTAAAGGTAAGAAGAGCTTTTTTAACTCTCAGGTGCCATTTAATGGCAGTTCTGTACATCCAAAGAGACATGAGAAGTGTTGCTTGACAGAAGGACACAAGCTTTTTAGAGTGGGAACTCAATGAGGAGGAACATTTTTATTATAATGGATACACATAAAGCATACACATATACAAACACACAAACACAAGCTACATGCACACACACTACACAAACACACACACTACACAACACACACACACTATACAAACACACACACTATACAAACACACACACTACACAAACACACACACTACACAACACACACAAACACAAGCTACATGCACACACACTACACAAACACACACACTACACAACACACACACACTATACAAACACACACACTATACAAACACACACACTACACAAACACAAACACTATACAAACACACAAACACAAGCTACATGCACACACACTACACAAACACACACACTACACAAACACACACACTATACAAACACACAAACACAAGCTACATGCACACACACTATACAAACACACACACTACACAAACACACACACTATACAAACACACACACTATACAAACACACACACTACACAAACACACACACTATACAAACACACACACTATACAAACACACACTATACAAACACACACACTGTACACATATACTCACACGTAACACACACACACACACTACACAAACACACACACTACACAAACACACACACTATACAAACACACACACACTATACAAACACACACACTACACAAACACACACACTATACAAACACACACACTATACAAACACACACACTACACAAACACACACACTATACAAACACACACACTGTACACATATACTCACACGTAACACACACACACACTACACAAACACACACACACTACACAAACACACACACTGTACACATATACTCACACGTAACACACACACACACTACACAAACACACACACTATACAAACACACACACTATACAAATACACACACTGTACACATATACTCACACGTAACACACACACACACTACACAAACACACACACTATACAAACACACACACTATACAAAAGCACACACTGTACACATATACTCACACGTAACACACACACACACTACACAAACACACACACTATACAAACACACACACTATACAAACACACACACTATACACATATACTCACACGTAACACACACACACTACACAAACACACACACTATACAAACACACACACACTATACAAACACACACACTATACAAACACACACACTGTACACATATACTCACACGTAACACACACACACACTACACAAACACACACACTATACAAACACACACACTATACAAACACACACACTATACAAACACACACACTGTACACATATACTCACACGTAACACACACACGCACACACTACACAAACACACACACTACACAAGCACACACACTGTACACATATACTCACACGTAACACACACACACACTACACAAACGCACACATGCTGCACAAATATACTTACATATACTCACACGTAACACACACACACTGTACACATATACTCACACGTAACTCACACACACACTACACAAACACACACTATACAAACACACACACTGTACACATATACTCACACGTAACACACACACTGTACACATATACTCACATGTTACAAACACACTGTAAACACACTACACAAACACACACACTGCACACATATACTCACATGTAACAGACACTGTACACATACCACACAAACACTACCGTTACACACAAACACACAGACACTACACAAACACACACACTGCACACATATACTCACATGTAACACACACTGTACACATACTACACAAACACTACTGCTACACACAAACACTACACAAACACACACTGCACACATATACTCACATGTAACACACACTGTACACATACTACACAAACACTACCGCTACACACAAACACTATACAAACACACACACTGCACACATCCACTCACATATTCTCAGACACATACACTATACAAACACACACACTGCACCCATATACTCACATGTAACACACACTGTACACATACTACACAAACACTACTGCTACATACAAACACACAAACACTACACAAACACACACTGCACACATATACTCACATGTAACACACACTGTACACATACTACACAAACACTACTGCTACATACAAACACACAAACACTACACAAACACACACTGCACACATATACTCACATGTAACACACACTGTACACATACTACCAAACACTACTGCTACACACAAACACTACACAAACACACACTGCACACATATACTCACATGTAACACACACTGTACACATACTACACAAACACTACCGCTACACACAAACACTATACAAACACACACACTGCACACATCCACTCACATATTCTCAGACACATACACTATACAAACACACACACTGCACCCATATACTCACATGTAACACACACTGTACACATACTACACAAACACTACTGCTACATACAAACACACAAACACTACACAAACACACACTGCACACATATACTCACATGTAACACACACTGTACACATACTACACAAACACTACTGCTACATACAAACACACAAACACTACACAAACACACACTGCACACATATACTCACATGTAACACACACTGTACACATACTACACAAACACTACTGCTACACACAAACACTACACAAACACACACTGCACACATATACTCACATGTAACACACACTGTACACATACTACACAAACACTACCGCTACACACAAACACTATACAAAGACACACACTGCACACATCCACTCACATATTCTCAGACACATACACTATACAAACACACACACTGCACACATCCACTCACATATTCTCAGACACATACACTATACAAACACACACACTGCACACATCCACTCACATATTCTCAGACACATACACTATACAAACACACACACTGCACTCATATACTCACATGTAACACACACTGTACACATACTACACAAACACTACTGCTACATACAAACACACAAACACTACACAAACACACACTGCACACATATACTCACATGTAACACACACTGTACACATACTACACAAACACTACTGCTACATACAAACACACAAACACTACACAAACACACACTGCACACATATACTCACATGTAACACACACTGTACACATACTAAACAAACACTACCACTACACACAAACACACAAACAATATACAAACACACACACTGCACACATCCACTCACATATTCTCAGACAAATACACTATACAAACATACACACTGCACACATATACTAACACACACACACACACACACTGTACACACACCACACTTATACACACGCTGTACACATAATGACACACTACCCACATACATACATATATGCAAACATTCACACACATGCAAACACTCAATCTCTCTCTACACACACACTACATACTACATACATACATACGTGCATGAACACACATTCTGCATTTATTGCTTCACAAATACATAGTAACTGCTTTATATTGTGTGACCCTTTTTAATAAGATGAAAGGGGATGTGGTTGTGGCTGCAGGATGCAGAGGTTAGTTAAAGAACATCAGAATCACTCAGTCATCATAACTGGAGACAAGGAGTCAAAGGGAAGAGAGTTGAATGACCATAGGAGTTTCCTCTGTAAATTGTTTCCATTAAGAGGAGGATTTGTGGTTCCCTTGAAGAAGTGGCACATTTCATAGGGGACGGCTAAAATAGAAGCCAAGGAAGGAAAGCTAGTTTGATTGAAACATTTCAGCAAATGACGATAAAAGGTGACACATAACTCAGATTATACTGTGTCAAAAGCAAACACATAATTCTTTAGTGTCAATAAAATATTTGACCCAATTAAGAAGTTAAGTGTATTCTTTTTATTGCACCTTCACGTTTAGATTGTCTAGCCGTTTGCAATTAGTAATATAGGGCAGATTACAAGTGAAGCGGTATTTAACGCTCCCGCTCTAACTCCTCTATAAGTAAGCTTTTTGTGTGCGTCAGATAGCGCTTATATTACAAGTCAAAAGTAAACTTTGCTAACCCAATGGATGGAAAAAGCTGAATTTAGGAAATCGCATGCACGTATTACTCCATAGAACTCAATGGAGCAAAAGAAGAGGAAAAATACCCTTCTTGCACACAACACAAACCTGATCTCATATTCTCAAGTGCGCTAACCTGACATAAAAATCAGAATATTTCACGTTCCAATGTTCTTCACATAGAAGAATATGTTCTATTTATTCATAAATACATATTTCTATATATAGTTGATGGTATTTTGGTACAATATAAATCTAAAGCTATATATAAAAGTATGCAAAGGGCCAGCACTCACGGTTACCAAACATCCGCCCAGGGTGCTTCCAAGATCAAAGTATAGGTAGTGGAGAAAAGGATGCACTCAAATCGTAGTGGAGAAAAGGATGCACTCAGCAGGATTTTCAAATCGTTTTATATATATATAAGAAGTAAGTGAGTTGAATCCAGCACCATATGTTTTAGTAAAATTTCTTTCTCACCTGTGTGCACGTTACCAAGGAGTATCAGCCAAACTCCAGCATATACAGTCCATGTAAAAAACCAGGTAACAGCACCACAGTACACAATCTTCTTTAAAGGTGAAAAATCTTTATTTGAGGTTTAGCAACCAGTAAAAAGCGACTATGTAGGTCCGAAACGTCGCTTTTTACTGGTTGCTAAACCTCAAATAAAGATTTTTCACCTTTAAAAGAAGATTGTGTACTGTGGTGCTGTTACCTTTTTTTTTACATGGACTATATATATATATATATATATATATATATATATATATATATATATATATATATGTGTGTCTTTCAGTACTGACAAGACATCTTAGATAATCTCGCCAGATCAGACCCCTAAAGAGAACAATTGAAAACGAACCTTTTTGTACCTATCTCTCTCACCTTCAATTGGGCTGTTACTCCCTTGTATTTACAAAGCTTTATTTGTTTTGAGAATACAGCAGCTGCAGCATGCATTTACAGTGTAGGTAGTGGTGTCAACAAGCAAAACCAGCCATTTAGAATATCAAAATAAAACTAAAGGAGCTATTTATAAATAATGCAATACACAGTGGGTAAAATTGATTATTGGGGTCACAGAAAAAAATATTTTACAGTAGCTGAGACCAGGGGCGTATTAAGGCATAGGCCAACAAGGCCGGTGCCTAGGGCTAATAATATATTTTTTTCTGATATAAACACTTTAATCATCTGACTTGCAAAATAATTTCTTTATATATATATATATATATATATATATATATATATATATATATATATATATATATATATATATATATATATATATATATATATATGTGTGTGTGTGACCAGAGTGAATGCAAGCCCTGGTGAACATCTACTTAAAAAGACTTAGAGATTTTTTTTATTTTTTACACCCTGCCCCAAAAATATTATGTCTAAAAAAAGTCCTTAAATCTGGGGTGGGGGGGGCAGCAGAATTTTGAGTGCCTAGGGCAGCACAAAACCTAAATACGCCCCTGGCTGAGACTTTATATTACAGGGATGGCTGAGACTTTATGTTACAGAAAAGGGCGATATAAGAGAGGGATGGAAGTGTCATTTAACGATCACGGGGGGGGGGGGGGTGGAGGTGAGGGAGACCCCTATGCTACAGAAATACAAGAAAAATTAATAATTACATTTTTTTAAAAATCGTTAAAAATAGGTATAAACCGATTATTCTCCATAACCATATGAAGGCAGATGCTGGAAACCCAGGAACTTCAAGTCTCAGTTGTCTTTTGACAACTGAGATTGCTTGGGCTTCCAGCATGTTGGACGTAGATCTATATTATGCAATATGATGGGCTATGTACCACATGACATAGATTCACATTATAACAGGTTAAGTCAGTGGTTAAGTATTATTGCATTGCATAAAAATGTATTTAAAGAATTAAAAACTGACATTTTATTAATTATTTGGAAAACTACTTTAAAACCATTTATAGATAGCTTTATCCTCTTTGATTGTGGCCAGGGGTGATTACCTGCATATGCGTTTGTCTACTGCACTAAGCAATTATAAAGCTGGTTTAGGCAATTTTGAGAATTTTAAATACAGAATTCTATGGAGTGTGGGACAAAGCACAATTTTTACACGAAAGTAGGAGGAGTTTAATATCACTTTAAACCATGAAGCTTAGATGGTGTTAATACCTAATAAACACATAACACTTAAAAAGATATAGTGCTCAAAATGTACATGTATATGAAAACAGCAGTTAAACATGTTGAACAATACTTTTTGTTTGAGAAGCTGTATACATTTCAAGAGAAATAAAAAGGAAGTGCATGATTGTGTACAGCTGAGTTTTGTGGCTCTCTTGGTCCCATAACAGAGGCAACTCCCACAGAAAAAGTTGATTTATTCAGCACATGGATATAAATTAAAAAAGCATTATGCTTATCTAGAGATGAATTTGTAAAAACATTTCTGAGATATGTTAGATCCAATGCAAAAATGACACAAGGGAAGGTTTATAGAGACATTATTATATAACTGTGCATCTGTCTATCAGTCTTTCTGCCTATCTGTCTGTCCAACTATAATTATTTGCAATTGAAGCAAAATGTGGGTAAAAAAACATAGTACAAAATTGGAACACAGCTTGATGGAGGAGGCAATATAATATACATTTAATACAAAAATGTGTTTGGCAATGCAGAAGAAAATAAATTGTAACATTAAAAAAACTTTTATTGCCCAATTATAAGAATATCTACAGGCACATATGCAAAATAAATAAATAAATAAATATATAAATACATTTTAAAAAACACTGTCATCCGTCAATATCTTTTGAAAAATGTGTGAAATAACCATCTGGCAATAATTTTGCTTTTATAAATGTAAAAGTATGCGTTTATTATTAGCAGTTGTAAATGACCATATAATTCAGTGCTAAAAAGGAACAATAGAATTGTTAGATGAAAGCATTTTATATGATTTAGCTGTAGGCCAACATGACTTGGGAGGTCCTTCCTCCTACTCCACCATGTCACTTGGTGGTAGGAGGTTGAGAAAAGGACATGAGGTTAAATGAGTGAAAACTTAGTGAGCTGCAGGTTATTCTCTTGTAGAAATATGTTCCCTTACAACTAATTATTGATGCATTTCAATTGCATAAATAGTTTATATGTATCTTGTGCTTTTATGTTTAAAGTGCTGGTAAATTTACCACCACAGCTTTACTATAGTTAATCTGATTTTTACATAGCTGTATACTTCAAAAATAAGTGTAATCGTTAAAAAAATCAAGTTCAGCTTTTTCTACACGTTGCAGCCAATAGGAGAGGCACCACGTGCTCTATGCATTTCGCAGCAGCGTGCTCTGCTGCTTTCTGTCGGGATCCAGTACCACTGATGCGCAGAGATACATAGAGCATGAGGAGCCTTTCCAATTGGCTGTGCTACACACTTCAAACTAGAAAAAACGAACTGCCATGAAGGTGGCCGTAGTAGCGTTTAGAAAGGAAGATAAAAATGTGAGTTTTTGACTATTACACTTATTTTTTTAATTATACCACAATGCTTAATACAGTTATGTAATTATCATCTTTAAAGGTACAGTCTACTTATTTTTTTATTGTTTAAAAAGATAGATAACGCCTTTACTACCCATTTCCCAGCTTTGCACATCCAACACTGTTATATTAAAATACTTTGTCTAAAACTCTAAATCTCTGACTGTTTCTAAGACCCTGCAGGCTGCCTTTATCTCATTTTATTAGCTTTTCACAGCAAGACAGTGCTAGTTCATGTATACCATATAGATTGCTTACTCTTGTGAGGTTAACTAAAATGCAAGTTTGTAAAAAGCACTGAGATAAGGGGTAGTCTGCAGAGGCTAAAAGTATATAAACATAACACTGTTGGTTATGCAAAATGGGGGAATGGGTAATAAATCTTTTTAAACAATAAATTTTTTTAAGTAGACTGTCCCTTTAATATGCAGTGAAGCTTTACCATCAAGCTTTACCATCACTTTAAATATTTTATAGTAACAAAACATTTAAGATACTTTAGGGAGAATTTTGTTTAAAGGGACAGTCTAGTCAAAAATAAACTTTAAGGATTCAGATAGAGCATGTCATTTTAAACAACTTTCCAATTTACTTTTATCATCAATTTTGCTTTGTTCGCTTGGTATTAT